>NW_010207138.1:0-270 GCF_000695765.1 Mesitornis unicolor
TGGGGACACTGGGGCACAGTGGGGACAGGCATGGGGTCACTGTGGGGTGCAATGGGGGATGGACATGGGGACACTGGAGCACAGTGAGGTTGGACAGAGGACACTGGGGGGTGCAGTGGGGACAGGCATGGGGACACTGGGGCGCAGTGGGGACAGTGGGGTGCAGTGGGGATGGGCATGGGGACACTGTGGGGCACAATGAGGGTTGGACATGGGGGAACGGGTGCATTGGGGACACTGGGGCGGAGTGGGGACAGGCATGGGGACACC
>NW_010207139.1:0-302 GCF_000695765.1 Mesitornis unicolor
CCGCCTGGTGCAGGTAAGCAGGGTCCCCCTACCTCCCCAACCCTGCACCCCAGGAGGGGGCATGGCATGGGGTGAGACTCCCCAGATGTGGGTCAGAGCCCCCCCAGATCTATAAACACCAACCCCATTGTCCCCGGGCAGATCAAGTCGGACAAGCAGCAGCCCGGAGGGGTGATCTACAGCATCAAGGGGCCGGGGGTGGACGAGGAGCCCCTGGGCATCTTCTCCATCGACAAGTTCACCGGGAAGGTCTTCCTCAACGCCATGCTGGACCGGGAGGAGAACGACCGCTTCCGGGTAAG
>NW_010207140.1:0-9665 GCF_000695765.1 Mesitornis unicolor
TTTTTTTCCCCTACTCCTAAGAAAGCACCTGTTATGGTGCGAAAAACTGACTGCAAGCCCCCACTCTCATCTCCCTGTGCCACAAGGCAAAGAGGGAGGGGGAAGGTCAAGGAACCGGGAACAAAAGCTGAGCCCGGGAAGAAGGGAGAGGTGGGGGGAAGGTGTTTTTATTTTAAGATCTGGTTTTATCTCCCATTGTTCTACTCTGATGTTGGTAACAAATCGGAATTATTTTGGTTTTTATTCCTTATGGTGAGTCTGTCTTTTGCGTGTGACCTGTTTAAGTGGTGAGAAGCCCTCCCAGTCCTTATTTTGACTAGCCCTTTTTTGGGGCATCGTGGTGCTCAGTTATGCACTGAGCGTAAACTACGACACCTCTCTTGGATAAACTGATGAAAGGAAGAGTTCTAATCATACAGTGACCAATGCTAACTTGAAAAGTCAGTTATCAGAAATAACAGCAAAGCAAAACAAAACATGTATAGGAATATGACTGCTGTACAAAACAAAGTCAGTCAATACACATATGAATAGTAATTGACAACAATCCAGTCTGAAGACAGTAACCATTTGGTTTCTTTTGGCTTTGCGATAATAAAAAAGATGAGAGTTTCATTAATAGATGCAGAGAAAGCTATTTTTTTTGATTTCTAGTGTTTGTTTCTGAGAATCCTCAGTTACCTAGATGCAGATTTCCTGGTTTCATAATAAAGCTCAAAGAAAGTGAGAAATAGTTACCTCAGAAGAATTAATGTTTTAGATAAAGAAATGCAGCTTCAGAAGATTTGAAGGTTTCCCTTTCATCCATCACTAAGATTTCTCATAAGGTATTTAAAAAACATGCATGATTGGAGTTTATGGGAAAGAGACTAAACGAGACTAACTTTTAGCTTCAAGTTTTCTTCTAAAATAAAAACAAAGAAACAAACAGACAAAACTCCCATGTAAATGTGTGTTTTACCAGAATAATAGCTCACTCTTGTCATCACCTAGAAATCCATCTCAATCTTACCTGCAATGAAACTATTGCTGCAACACAGTTGATAATCTGATAAACAATCCAATACTAGAGCAGTGTTATTATTTCAGTTAATTTACTTTTAAAAAAATATGCTTCTACAGTTTTACCTTCATGAAATTTTTCATTTGAACACATTATAATTGAATTTGCATTCTTCAACATTCCAATTTCTGGTTTATGGCCTTTTATTCATGAACACTGAAACATAAGTATCTACAAAACACCAAAAAATTCATACAGAGATCTTCAATTGCAACATTTGAAATTATAAAAAAGTGCTTTTAATAAGAAAAGCTAAAATCATAAACATGTAAAAAATCATGAAAATATTTTAAATATTCTAATTATAAAAATTTTAATCATTGAAGCACTCATAAGAAGCTTAAAATTTTAAAGATTTATTTAAATAGTCTTAATTTTTTTTTTTTTCAGTTTTGGTGGTAAGTGTGCCATCACTAAAAATATCTGTATTAGCATACAAATATACATACTAATACATACTTGTCTTTATGAAAGATGTCCTTCTGTAAATATTGAAATTAAAATTACTTTAGAAATGGAAAATTCCAGCAAAGTCATTACAATTATGTTGATTACAATTATATTTTCTAAAAAAATTAACTGTCATCTTACCATAGTTTGTAATAAAATATTAATTAAAGTGATTTATGGAATTACTGTTATCTAGCTCACTCCTTGGATTTCTTAGTCACTGAGACTGTTTTATCTGTAGTGTGTTATGCAAAAATTACCTTTACTTCAAATTTCACTTAAATTCATATTTAATTTTAAGCATGGTTACACTATGTTTCACATGCATGTTTTCAAGAACAGTTTAAATATTTTCTTGAAATTTTGTGAACACTTGAAACTGAATTCCGATCATATATCAGATAAAAACAATACAACATTCAGTGAATTTGAAGGATAAAATCACTTAGGTATTTTCTTAGGAACATTTGTATATAAAGCTTCAGGCCCATGAAAATTACTTCTGTCCTGTTGATGGATTTAGCATCTTGACTATGGGAATAATGAAAACCAATAAACAGCTCATTGAGTATTAGCTTATATCCAATCATGAGCAAACACTTCCAGGAAGAGAAAATGTTATTATACTGTCCAAGGCAGAAATTTTCATGATAAATATTTTATAGAAAATATACCTTTCTTCCTTTCTAATGTTACAAATTATATATCAATAAATTATATAGATATTTCCAGGAGCTTTAAATTCACTCCCTGCAGTAAAGCAGTCAGGGGATTGCCTGGCTAGTGAGCAGTGCTGTGAAAAGGACCCTGGGCTGAATGTGAGCCAGCAGCGTGCCCAGGCAACAGGAAAGGTCAACAGCCTTCCAAGATGTATGAACAGAAACATAGTCAGTAGAAGAAAGAAGTGAAAGAAGTAGAATCAAAGAAGTGATTATCCACCTTTTTACTCACCTCTTGTCAGACACCTTCTAGATGCTGTACCCTGTTTTGGGCTGCGAAATACTAGATGGATATCTACAAAATGGAGCAAGTTTAGTAGAGGCCACCAAGATAGTCAGAGTTAAGATAGCTGGAGCACTTGCCGTGTGAGGAGAGGCAGAAGATATGGAGCAGGTCCAGCCTGAGAAGAGACGGTGAACCTTGCAGCATCTTCCACTATTCACAGGAATATTCTCAAGAAGACAAGAGTCAAGTTCTTCGCAGCAGTGCTTGACAAGATGATGAGTGACGACATACATAAATTGAGAAAGAGAGCTAAATATAAGAAGAAACTTTTAGCTATGATTGTGAAGTAGTAGATCAGGTTACACAGAGAAATTCTGCAGTATGCATCCTTGGAAATTTTCAAGGCTTGACTGGAAACAACCCTGAGCAATCTGATCTGATCTCATAATTGACCCTGTTTTGTGCAGAAGATCACACTAAAGACCTCCTGTGGTCCCTCCCAAACTTGAATTATACTATTCCAAGATTTCAAGCCACAGAACTAACCTAATTTATGTCCAAGACTAAAAAATGATAGTATATAAGGTAAAGTAATAATCCACGTAGTTTATTCTTCTAAATAAATACATCAGAGTTATTAATGCACAAACCAATTATAGCTATGTGGAATCTGAAACATTTCAGTGAATCTGTATGCTTTGAATAAACATTGAAAAAATCAGATGTTTGTTCAAAATTTTGAATATTTTTCCTTTTTTTCACTTGGCAGTTAGACAGCTCCCCACTGTTTCTTTGGCAACACTTGACAGTAGAGTTGGGTATGAATTAGATTTTGTATTTAAGCTGAAAAAAATAAATTCCACTAAATTTGATCAAAACAGAAGTTTACAAATACCCAGTTTCTGCATTCACAGATGGCATGGAGGTCTTCATTAAGGAAAGTTTTTAACTGGTATATTGATCTCAAAAAGTGAATAGTATGTATTATAGGAAATAATAATAAGAGTGAAATTCAAATGTCATATAAGAACAAGATCCAGAACTTTGCTTCAGGAGTGTTCCGTTCAATGCTCTGATTCAATATTGAAAGAATATGACAGCAGTTTCTATTCTACTCTAGACAAAGAAATAGTTTAAATGGTGAATGTTAACATGTGGCAGGTAATTATGTATATGTGTGGGTATATGTAAGTCCAAAACTGAAATTTAGAATTCTCAAGCAGAAACCTTGTGCATGTTAGCAGAAATGCATACAGGCTGGCTGAAATCTTTGTACCACTTGGTTTAAACAATAACGATATTTCCTGAACCACCAATTATGATAGTGACAATACATTGTGCTTCTGTACATTGACTATTTAGACTAGGAAAACCTGGGGTTTGGGGCCAAATAACAAGGAATTCCTAAAAGAAGTAGGCTTAGAGAAAACATCCCAGAAATCAGAGAACTGTGTAGATATGATAGTCATGGGATGATCGGGGGCCTTGGCCAGTGCAATGAGCAGCACTGCGCATACATATACAACTGCAACCTTCCTGCAGGGAAGGGAAGCTGAAACCCTGTAAACACAATGCTGTTGGCTAGTGAGTGAGTGTGCAAGGTAAACAACTGGGGTGAAAGCTCAGATCTTGTTGAAGCTTAATACACCTCATTATTCAAATCTACTATGGGTTGTCAACTACTGTGTCTTGACTGTGACACCCACATCATGTTTCTTTCAATTTGGAAGTAATTATGGGATAAGTATTTATTAAAGAAAAATAATGGAAATATTGTTCAAGATCTCATGATTCGGAGTGAAAGTTATAAAATGTATGAATGCACTATTTCAAAACATAACAGGTTAAAATAAAGAGTTTTAAATTCTGATTACTCTTTGTTTTTAAATAGAAAGTGTAGAATTACTAGCAGTTCTGAAATTTGAAGGGGGACAAAAATTCTATCTCTTTTTCATTTCGTTTGCTCTGTAAATCTAATAGCTTTTTCTATGTAGAAAGTTTCACTATTTAATCTGCTTAGCCAACCTGTCAGTTTCACCAAATATTTTTGTAGATTTTTATGTACTAGAATGGCAGTATCTATCTATCTAAAAAAAACATGATCTGCTGGAATAATTCAGGAGAGTTGTAATACAGGAAATACTTCATTTAACTTTGAAGTAACATTTATACCATATTAGAAAGAAACTTTCTTTTCTCTGGAGAGATGACTAATGTGAACTTCTTCAGTTAACTCATAAATCCTAATGGAAGAAAACTGTTCTTATTAAATGACATTTAAACATTTTTTAATTTTTCCTTAACAAATAATAGTTTACAATTTTGATGGAGACTGAAGATGTAACTGTAGACGTGTCCATAGATGTGTTTGCAAAATTAATTCCATGTTCCAAATAGTGGTATTAGACTACTAATAAAGTACAATTTTTCTCGTTCCATTAATCTCACCATTAATTGTACTAAATATTAGAGAACCATCCTAATCGATGTAGGACTCAACCCTGAAAAGTTTTTTCAATGTGAAACTTGGCTAATGAATTTTGTTAAGGTAGTCAGTTTTGTTTTAATATTGATTTAAATAAAATACCTTGATGAATATGCTTAATGCTACAAGATGCTTTGGATTTCTTTATCTTCAGTTTAAAGGGATAAATGGATAAGGTGATAGGGAATAGCCTGTTGATTTGGGGTAGCCATCCAAACGTACCACAGAAAATAGTGTGAGGACAAATTCTGAACATCTAAGAGAAGAATAATTTTCTTTAAGTTATTCAGAAGGCAAACATACTTTAACTAGAAACACAAAACTGAATCAAGGCATAACTTCATTTGAAGAAATTATGATGGACATTCCTTGCACTCTATTTCTTTCTTTAAGAAGACTATTCTAAAACTATTTCCTTTAGAGGATGGTTTCAACAAAATATCACTATTGCTATTGAGTTTTCATAAACATGAACTATCTGTTCACGTGTAATCATATCAACCTAGATGCTCAAGAGTGTATATAAGGGGAAACTTTTTGTAGTCATCAAAGAACTGGAAAGATGCAAAGACCAAAAAGCCAACCCTGTGGAGCATCCTGAGGGCATGGTATGATGATATTAGTTATTTTGCTTTCTCAAATGCAGCTGTGTTTATCACATCCAAGGACATGTGTGTTTGTGCACAACTCCGTAAGTATCATGATCATTACAATTGACCTTCAAACAATGTTAGTAAATGTGTCAATCATAAAGGTTTACCTTACTTCAGCAGCAAATGATATTGGTATGATTGCTGAGTTCTGTGGAGACCTGAAAAGACACTCATTAAAACAAGAAGTATAATTTTGATTGATTGCGAAAACTGAAAAAAATTATCTGAAAAATAATGTGAAGCTACTGTGTAGCACTGTAAAATAACAAAGACATTTAGTTTAATTATATTACTTTAGTAATTATCTTTGCAAACATAATTTTACTAAAAATCCTTTTACGAATATGTGCTGGTTAGCTTAAGGTCATAGCAAAACATGATGCTCAAGCAACATTAGATATCAAGAGCTGAATGTTTCAAAATTTTCTGAGTGCAGACTTCATGGGTAAATGTGTCCTTTCTTTCTTTCTAACATGAAGTTAAATTCTATACAAGGATGTTGCCTCCTGCAAGTGCAAGCAAGCAAACAACAAAGTAAACCCCACAACTTTTGTTGAGCAGCAATCATTATCTTAGGTGAAAGAGAACAATCTGAATACCTTTGGGAATAAAGTAATACTACCAGGCATCAAGGAAAAACATTCACTTTGTGATTTCACTATGTTTAGCTGAGATGTTTAAAGGTTTGATGGGAGGCAGAGGGGAAAGGTATGGTTAAAAAGTAGGTGGAGTCGGTAATATGGCAAATACCACTCAGCAGTTGTAGAAAGTCCCTTTGGAATGTAAACTGGCAGTTCAGTGACAAGGACAAAGGCCTCCCTTTTCCACAGTAAGTACTTGTCTCCTTGGTCTTTACAGAAGATTCATCTGCCTTTAAGTTTTGAGGTCTTCTACTGCTTCAGAAGGAGTAATCAGCTCTCACTCCCAGCTCTGCTTTCCTCAGCTATGTTTGAAATCTTTTCAATTAAAATAACCATTCAACCCAAGTCTTCTGTCTCGTGGACAATTGCTTAAGCAAACAGTATAGTTTAGTGAGCAGTATCACCTGCTCATATGCAGCTGAATTTTACACAAAAAATATCTTTGGCTGTTACACCTTACAATTGATTTGTTTCTTTCTGTGATTTAGGTGTACCCTGTTGGATGAGCACATATACTGGATTATGTTCTGAATATACTGATACCTAATTTTTTAAATCCTAACCGAGTTAAAGGTAAAAGACTCAACATGTTCAGCCTTGCTGAAATGGCAACATCTCTAGGATAGTATTGTAAAAAAGAGATATAGCAAACCCATACCTTGAAGCATTTGGGCCTTTGAGGGTGTCAGCTGCTATTTGGTGTTTTGTTCATGTTTTTCTTTGTTTTGTGAAATACTTTGTGAACTATTTTGTTTGCTCTGTGCACATAAATGTAAACTAAATGGTACTTTGCATGCTTGTGTGGGATTTTTGAATCTGTCCCTAAGTGACTCTGCTCTCTAGAAAATAAACAGTGCAACATACAGATTCATTCATGTGAAACAAGCCTCCGGATTGTACTGCTAGGGTTATAAACCTGCAGCTACAAGCTGTGTTGCTCAGCTCCTAGACTTCTTTTACGAAATATGGTGAAAAACATGTGGTTCATTGTCTTCTTTATCCAACACAGGTTCAAGCTCTCATTTCCCGTGATGGAGGAAGAACAGGAAGACAGTATTTTCCCTTTCTGTAAAACCTGTTCACAGCATAAGAATTAGAAAAAAAAAATCAATATTTATTAGACCTGAGTTAATGTGATTTAGCAGCTAAAGTGATTCAAGCATGCACTGGGAAGAAGAGATATTAGGTTTTGATTACTATATTCAGGCTTTTGATACTAAATAGTCATTGAATAAGATAAATATGTAAATTTTGATGTCAAAGAAGAGAGTCTGGGGTTCTCATTAAAAAGAAAAACTTTTAAGTTCTAATTATATTTGATTTTTCTTGCTCTGTCAATTGGAAAATCAAATTATTTTCAGTAAGCCTATGGTCTGATGGATAGGGCATCCCTTTGCTTTTTCAGAGAGGGGAAAGAAGGGGAAGGAAATGAAGATATGCAGCTCCATTCCCTCAGTCAGAAAAAGACAACCAATTATGGATAAATATGGTTTAAAATAGGTTGCTCTTGTAGTTGTGTTTTGAAGGAGACCAATAGTATCACTACATTGTGAAAGCATTATTTTTTTTTCCTGCTGGAGTGCTAAATTCAATAATTCAATGGGATTGACACCTCAGCAAGTCCAGCAATATTTTTTGTCTTTTGATCATCCTTAAATATGAGGAAAGAATCAAAGATTTGATCCTGCTCTGGCAGGGGGGTTGGACTAGATGATTTTTTGAGGTCTCTTGCAACTCCTAACATTCTGTGATTCTGTGATTTCAGATAAATTATGAATAATTATCTCTAGAACTTTAAGAACAAACTATAACAGAAAAGAAACCCCTTACAGTTTCTGTACTGGGATGATTCTGATGTTAGACAAGATTAACTTGGATTTCAAAACTGCATTTCTGGACACAAATGTCTATACTCTCCCTAGCTCATTCTTTAGACGTTTAAATATTTCTACTGGATCTGACCCTAAGTGGTTTGCCCAAGGCTAACAGCAAAACAGCAAGTTAGTGACAGAGTTTGGATTACAGTTTAGAAATTGCTGATCACCTGCCTCATGATCAATCCATCAAATGAGGCTGAATAGAAAAACACATCTCCAGCTGTTACAGAACAAATGCTGTTGTAAAAATTAAAAGAAACCAGCTGTCTGTAGCCCCTGAGAAATTTGAACAGACCCACATTTTTCCACACAATCATGCTGTAATTACATCTTACCCCAGGTGTTCTCAATATGATTACTCCCTATAAAACTATAAGCAAGGCATGATACAGCCTATACAGCTGCAGGAAAAATAATGAAGCAGCAGGGTTTCTCTTTTTCTGTGTGTGCTGGTTTGGTGCTGTTTATATAGCCAATCTGTTCCCTGGGACTGAGAAAGTCCTTATGGTCCAAGGCATCCAGGGACCGTGGATGCTGACCGGTAGTAACCAGAACATAAAATAAAGCTGGCTTTTTTTGACAAAGATATCTATCATATATTTACTTTGAAAGCCATTCTGAAAGGTAAAAACACTTTAAGAGGACATGCCAAGACGAGACAACTGAAAGACACAGGGAATAAGGCTTTTTTCAAATTTTCAGTAATTTCAAAGACATCACTATTTTAATCTACACAAAGAACCATGCATTCTTTAAAAATGTTATACCGTAACGTATGCCTCTGCATTCAGACTTGTTCTTAGGAAGCTTTGAAATGTTGTGTTCTGCTTCCCAAAAAGTTATCCTAAGGAACAAATGGCTAGATATTTTGCCATTTCCCTTTTATTTTGTTTGTGGATGGGTTTTTTTTTGTATGTTAGTTTGGTGGGAATTCTAACCAGAAAGCAAGGACTTAATCTAAAAAAATCTGGGAGCTAGGGAAGAAACTAATTTGCATATTTCCTAGGTAAGACTTATTTTTTAAATCATGCTAAATCACATTAGGCAAGAAACAGATATTTTCAAGGGAGAAACTGAGCCAGAGGCCTTTATATACTATAGTATGTACTTAGTACTAAGTACCTACTTTCTGTTGCTAAATTTAAATAGAAACACTGAAGTACTACTGATGCTTAGTTGGGAATTATGGTGAAATAAATCCATGACGACTGAAGACGGAGTTGACAGTGTGCTAAGACTGATCAGTAGTCATAAGTTAGAAAAGGTTCTTATATGAGGTAACTGCAATTCATTGTGCTTTCTGGTAGAGGGAAAAGCATGATTCATTCCCTTTCTAAAACTTTTTAAGGACATGAATGCAGACATTGTCAAAAAGTGTATTATAGGCAGTCTATATGAGATGAAGGCAACAAAGTCAGCATTTAGAGTTTTTCTGCATTTTTTTTCACTAGTCAGCCACTTTACTTAAGAAACTTTCAGTGTAAACTGAGAAGATGCCTTTACAGCTTTCAAGCAAAATATAAGCATTTCACAGAATCACAGAATCACAGA
>NW_010207141.1:0-241 GCF_000695765.1 Mesitornis unicolor
AGGGGGGGAGAGGGGTTTTGGGGTGGTCCTGGAAGGGGGGAAATGGGGAGGGGGGAAGGGTACACGTGTGGGTGTTGCGTGGGTGTTGCGTGTGCTGGGGGTGCGCACACCTACGTGTGGTCCGTGGGGGTGTTCATGTGTGTGCTGGGGGGTGTACGTGTGTTCCTATGGGGTGTATGTGTGTTGTGTGGGGTGTACGTGTGTTGTGTGGGGTGTACGTGTGTTGTGTGGGGGGTAGGTG
>NW_010207141.1:396-1196 GCF_000695765.1 Mesitornis unicolor
GTGTACGTGTGTTCCTATGGGGTGTATGTCTGTGTACGTGTGTTGTGTGGGGTGTACGTGTGTGTTCTGTGGGGTGTATGTGTGTTCCTATGGGGTGTTCATGTGTGTGCTATGGGGTGTACACGTGTGTACCTGTGTTGTGTGGGGTGTACATGTGTTCCTATGGGGTGTACGTGTGTGTTGCGTGGGGTGTACGTGTGTGTACATGTTCCTATGGGGTGTACGTGTGTTGTGTGGGGTGTACGTGTGTTCCTATGAGGTGTTATGTGTGTGCTGTGGGGTGTACGTGTGTGTGTACCTGTGTTCTGTGGGGTGTACGTGTGTTCTGATGGGGTGTACATGTTCCGATGGGGTGTACGTGTGTTGTGTGGGGTGTACGTGTTCTGTGGGGTGTACGTGTTGTGTGGGGTGTACGTGTGTTCCTATGGGGTGCACATGTTCCGATGGGGTGTATGTGTGTTGTGTGGGGTGCACATGTTCCGTGGGGTGTACCTGTGTGTTTTGTGGGGTGTACATGTTCCTATGGGGTGTACATGTGTTGTGTGGGGTGTACATGTGTTGTGTGGGGTGAATGTGTGTTCCTATGGGGTGCACATGTTCCGTGGGGTGTACGTGTGTTCCTATGAGGTGTTATGTGTGTGCTGTGGGGTGTACGTGTGTGTGTACCTGTGTTCTGTGGGGTGTACGTGTGTTCCTATGGGGTGTACATGTTCCGATGGGGTGTACGTGTGTTGTGTGGGGTGTACGTGTTCTGTGGGGTGTACGTGTTGTGTGGGGTGTACGTGTGTTCCTATGGGGTG
>NW_010207141.1:1220-1424 GCF_000695765.1 Mesitornis unicolor
TTCTCTTCCGTGGGGTGTTCCGTTGTGTTTTGTGGGGTGTACATGTTCCTATGGGGTGTACGTGTGTTGTGTGGGGTGTACGTGTGTTCCCATGGGGTGTGCGTGTGTTCTGTGGGGTGTATGTGTGTTCCTATGGGGTGTACGTGTGTGTGCTGTGGGGTGTACATGTGTGTACGTGTGTTGTGTGGGGTGAATGTGTGTTCC
>NW_010207142.1:0-7593 GCF_000695765.1 Mesitornis unicolor
GCTGCCCAGGGCCGCGGGGGGTGAAAGGTGGGGCTGTTGGCAGCCAAAAAGGGTGCTCTGCCCCTGGAACGGGGTGGCTCGGCTCTGCTCTCCCAGGTGGGCTCTTTCCAGTCACTGACATGACAGCTTGGGCAAACAGATCCACCACCATTTTCCGTGGAAAACTATTTCACAGCCTGGTGACTCTCACTGTTAAGAAATCCCGTTGATAGCCAGGCTATCAGGAACGCACCCGTGCTTCCCCTGCTGTACAAGTCACTGATAACATCTGTATTTTGCTCGGTAGCCTCAACTTGTGTTTGATGTTCATTGCTCGGTCGTTGGAAAGCTTGTTTTTCTCTCGCTCCCTCTCCTATCACAGATCCAATAACAGCATTTTAGAGAGAAGAAGAGTCTGTATTACAGAACATTGGATGCTTAAATGCTTTTCAGACTATTCACGAATGATAATCCAATCCCTTCTCGCTGATGTGCGGCAAGAATCGCTTCTCTCTCACCACAATTTGTTGCCCTTTATTGAACTTACCACAGTGCCTGCACATAAAGCTCGAAACCAAAAGCTTTGTAAAGGAAATGTAGCCGAGTAATACAAGCATAGAGCTGTAGGTGACAAAGTCTCAACGTTTTAGTTTTCACACATTTGTTTGGCACAGCTGGGCAAGTTATTTCAGTGCTTTCTGCTTCTTTAACGAAACAAAAATAATAGTATAATAAAATTACTGATCATATGGCTCAGGCTTAGGCTAAAGCAAGCTTTATCACAGTATTTTTATTGTTAATGATGGAAAGTGCAATAATGTTTTAGGAAAGAACAATAAATGTAGAAACTATTATTCTGCATTACCTGCATACTCCCACATCTTTCTTTTCAAGATTAAAGTCTGAAACAGTATAGTAACACATGTACTTAAAAATATAAAACATCAAATGAGGACATTAGGATATATAAGAAGAAAATGGGCTATTTAGATTCCCACGCAAAAATTTTCTTACTGTGAACAGCAACAAATTTTCATTTTTATGAGATACTCCAAAATACAACGTGTCCGGGAGTAGGAACTGTGATCTTTTTCTCATCTGACGTTCTCTATTTAGAGCGTTTAATCTGCATGAGCAACAGGACTTTATCTCCTGTTCAAGAATCTGCAGGGTCTTTCAAAAGTACAGTTGTTCTGCTCAGTGAGGTTCGTTTTGTTATGTTTCATATCCTTTGTTTATTCATTTAGTTGTTTAAAGGCGTCATCGTTTAGACAGCTGTTCTATCATCCAGTGACTCCACCCCACATGGGGAGGGGAATCAGGAAAAGGAAGGGGGACCTGTGGATTGAAATATAAACAGATACAATAACAATAACCACCACCACCTGTATTAACAGCAGTGTTAATATTAAGTGCTCAAAGTTATACTCAGCCAATGTAGCGGTCACAAGAAGCAGGGGAGCAGGCGTCAGGAGCACAATGACAGGTGAAACTCCAGTGGTGATGACCACCAAGGAAAGAGAGCCGTCCCCAGCAAACTCCCGAATTTATAGTGAGCGTGACATTTATGGTATGAAATAATTCTGTTGGCCAGCTTGGGTCCACTGCCCTGGCTTTTGCTCCCCCAGGTTCTGCACCTGGTGAACTCAAAACTGCTAAAGACCCTGATCACTGTGTACCAGTGTTGGCCAAAAAATAAAATGTCTTGTCAACTTTGTTTCCACTAAATCGAGTACTGCAGTCTTTGCAGAAATGCAGCCTTTCCCAACAGAAAACTAACTCTATGATTCTGTCCCAGCAAAACCAGGACAAAAATGTTATGAAAGGATGTAGCCATTTCATGCACTTAAAAATCAATGATGATTTTTGAAAATGCTATTTGGAAATTACTTTCCTTTTATCCTTTAAAAGTAGGAATAGAAGGAACCTGCAGGAGACTTTCCTCTACCAACCACATTGTGGGAATGAACCAGGAGAGATGTCTGCTGAGAGCCGGTATCACGGTCATACGATGACAAATAATCTACTTTTCCATTTCTGTCTTGTACTACTGATAGGCCATGTAACTCAGATATGGTGGCCAGATACTGTTGGTCTGAAAATGAAAAAAATACGTTGATCTCCTTCAAGTTTTTGCATGCCTCACAAAAATATCATCCCCGTTTTGGGAAAACCAACAGACTGCTCTGTGGCCCAAAAAAGGGCCCAGACTGCAGCCGTTAGAGCGAATGTCATAACTCAGGATTGCAATGCATTGGCAGGACTGCTTGGGGAAGCTTGCATAACATCTGTTTGCAACATGCCTGATTCAAACCAGCACTCCTCCTCTCGTGAACACTGATGACTTTTTAAAAATAAAATGAACTTGCTCATTATGCAAGCAAATTGATTTTCCTGGGTGCCTATCCAGATCTGCTTGAAGCAACAGAAACACCACAACTTAAAAGCTGTTTATTTTATATTTACGAAATATTTTTACCATAGTTGTGTCCTTTCTCCTTTGTTTTTAATGTTCTGATCTCATTTCTGTGAGCCATATTGAAGTGAGCACTCTTTATGACGCCAGAGGGACTACTCTGGTAGAGGGACTGATGTAGTTCAAAATCCCTGCTCACTGCTTTGAACATTTTTAGTGCTGTATTCTCATTATGTTAGCATAGTAGGGAGCATGTAAAGACATGCTTCATTTTGGATGTTTACTCCCTAGATTGTTTTTCACAGATGGTTTTATTTTAAGATTTCTTAGTTGTCTTGTTCCTCTTACAAGGTGTGGTTGGTTATTTTGACTCAAACGGCTTACGGCTTCATAGCGTCTGTGTGCGCTCCAACGCCATTTTTAGTACTGACAATATAAATAAATAAATCCTGAATTACAAGGTTTGCTTGTTCGTTTTGTTTGGAATTTTTGTAATACAGAGAACATGTTAACATGGGATTAATATTTTATGTCACACATACTTAAGAGATTTAAATGTGGTTTAGCAATGAAAGATTAATTACTGTAGAAATGGATTTAGAGTAATTTCAGTAATCCAATAATTTACTTGTTCCCTTTTTTTATCTGTTGCTTGTTTCAAGTGTCACATGAAGACACAACTGAATTAAAAACCTATTTTGACCCTCTCCAGCACTCTACATGTAGGAAAGCTTTGTGAAAAATCTATGAACTCTGAGTAGGAAAAGACAAAAGACAATGAAGAAAGGAAGAGGAGAGTGACTGGAGCCACACTGCGCTAAGCATTATGTAAAGAATTTGTAGAGCCCATTCTAAGATTCAATTTCAAGATCTGTGGTTTGGTCTTATAGGCAGATATCTAAATACTTCTGAAAATAAATGCCATTGGGAAGGACTATATTTGAAATTGAACCAATTCATAATAAATGCTGCAGCTTACAGCAGTGTTTGACACTCTTTTATCTCCAGTTGTTCAGAAAAGAAGATGAAGGTATCTGAAACATATATTAAGAAGAAGGCACAATATCTGCTGTGGCAGGTACACCACTGGGAAATTGGAGAAACATGAAACAGTACTTGAGCAAAAGAATCCCTTTCCCTTGAACAAGCCTTGGGGAATGAAATCTTACTGGGACTTAGTGATATAAAAAGACACTAAAAAATGGCCCAGGAAAGAAAGCCTTGTTTGCTCTCTAAGTAGTATTTAATGGCACAAGAAGTGTTTGAAGATGGAAGATTTTGTTGCTACCCATCCCTGTTTTACAAGGAAATCGGGAACGCATTGCAACAAAAGAAAAACTCCTTCATGTCTTATTCAGAACTTCTGTAGAGAGTTTCAGCCCAGTAAGGACCAGGAGGCTTTATTCAGCGAGTTACCATTAGCTTCAATCATGGGCAATTTACCAGAGATTACTTTGCAGTACCTCTGAATAGCTATAACCTTCTAAAGAATGGAAATCAAATCATCTTTTCAGGACTCTATTTATAAGCTCTTGTGTGCTCCTCCCGGTCATGCTGTCAACTCTCCCTGGTTGCAGCTGAGTCTCGAAATAAAGATTCACAAGCGATCTTGCTTAGGAAAATCTGCCCTACGTCCTTTCCTGGGGAGATGTTAGGAAATGAAGATTCTGTGGTTTCTCCTTTGAGATTGTCCATTACAGAGATACACCCGTGGGACAGAAGTTTGGAAACATCGAACGAGCAGTGTCCAGTAGCCAGGGTTAGTACTATCTTGAACACAGTGATAGTCACTTCCCATTGCAAGCATTTGGCAATGTTATTAAAGATGGCCCGTTATTTGATGACTACCATTATAATTCTAAAATGTCTAATAATTATGTTTTAGCATTAGTTAATGTTCAGTCCTGTTATCAGCACAGCTGTCTGAAGATCATTTTCCACACTACAATAGATAACATCGCTGCAACTTGAAGCAGGATCAGGGAGTAGATTTCTTAGATGACATTAAATGGGAGTGGTAAGACTTAGCTCCTAATATTTCAAAATTATCTTCCCATCTCATCTAGCCATTAGCTTCCATAACAGTTTTCCTATTGAGCTAAGGTTACAGCAGACAGTTTTTCTAACACGAATAATTGTGTGAAACTCATAGGCTGGTGATATTGTAAGCAGGGTCTATTTTTCACTATCATTCAGGCTGTAAATTGCTTTCATCTTGGACAAAACTGGCAAATCATCTCACTCTGGTGTTTGTTATTAATTATATGAAAGTAGTACTGCCAGCCTGTTACTATGTTGGGTGATGTATAGCTTTGTAGTGTAAAACAGTCTCTGTCCAAAAACGCTTACAATCAAAATACTCATTTATTAACACATTTGTAGATAAGCTTTAGGAGCATACAAATGCATAATGGCTTGATTAAGGTCACATGGGAAGTCCATCGGAAACATTATTTGCTCATAAATCTCCCTAATCCTCAGACACAATCTTAGCTTTAGAAGTATGTTTTCTTGTTACACATCCAAGAACAATCTCATAAACTATACTGCCATATCATCGTCGTAATTGCACTTACAAGTGTCTTTGTTTGGGGAATTCACATTATATGTTATTTCCAAATGTGTGTTATCTGGTATAAACAGTTGTTCAGGCTGTCTTCAGTTTTTCACGGTTTTATGCATTCCACACTACTTTTAAAATTGAAGCTATATTCACTTTTCTTGTGGGTTTACAGTCCAAGAGCCCAGCACCACGTGTGGATGCTCCTTCCATTGCATGGGCGTAACACCCTCCTCATGAATGCTGAGTCACCCAACATCTCCCATAAAATAATGACTCACTTTTCAGAAACATCGGTTCCTTACGCCGTCTCTCCCCGTGTGGCAGCCTACAAGGTTTAACATTCCTGCAAGAAACACGTGGACACTGCACAGAGGAATGTGCTCTCTCTGTCAATGGATTTGTCAAGTACAAAATAACCAAATTCTGTTCTCCTGTTTATTTTTAGTCCCGTTTCCCTCCCATTCTGTCCCAGCTCTGCATACATACACTTACAAAGGCTCCAGGCAACAGCTGCCATCTGAAGTTAAGGTCAATCAACAGAGCTGATGTGCTGATGTTTAATTATAGGTAGCTGGTGGTTTCCTCTGGCATGGGTTAACCTGGTTAAAGATAGGTTTAAAAATATCCCTTCAAAACTAATTTTCTGCTTGTTTTTAGACACACTACACACACTGGTTCTTCTGTGACCTTGATGGGATGGGTAGTGACAGCTAAAACACTGCTTTACTTTGTCAACGCTGAGATTCACTTCTACATTATAAAACAAGTTCAGAGGCTGTTACTGTCTTCCACACCAGCGCATGTGAGCTGTCCTGACAAAGAGGGCATGAGATGGTTGTATTCATCTCATGAATACCCTGTTAAGAGTTTTTTCAGTGAACTCAGGCTGCGCCGTTTGCTTCTATTCACCACACAGTAAGAAAAGGACCGTTTCCTTCTGTTCATCTCGTGTACTGTTTCTTGCCAGAGAATAAGCTGTAGGAAATGCACAGAGTCTAAAAGGATTTTAGTGACGTCTTGATTGTAACAACACTCTAACTTGAAAATTTCCAGCTTTTACGAAGAATGGATTTTTCACGTTATACTGAAAACACAGTAGTATTTTCCTTAAGATTTTTCTTACTCCTATGCTTTGCCAATAGTTTCAGTCTTGAGGGAGAACAGCTGTACTTAGAAGAGCTTTTAAGAAACCGCTAAATTCACCAGGACACTGATTTCTATTGTAGTAGGTCAGCATGTCTCCAGCTGTTCTCTGATTTCCAGTAATAGACCTAATCTTCTAAATCAATACGTGATTGCAGTTGGGAAGCCTGCATCATTACACCAGGTAAGTCCAATCTTGCCTCCTTCTATGCTTTCCTTTGGGTCTATAAAATTTTTGGAGAAAGGGCCCCCAAGCAAGGGTTAAGCATATTACTGAACTTCTGTGTTTAAAGAAATGAAGCCAATGTACTTCAAATATTGAAAGAAAAAATGCAAGAGCCCAGCACTGCAGAACAACCTTCTCAGGTTGTATCTAGAGCTTTGTAAATTCCTGAAACTTTTCAACAGTAGTATGGTATTCTCGTAAGAAGTTGTGTATGTATAGGTGTATCTTCTAAAAGACTCACCTAAGAGAATCAAGAAGTAACACTTGTAATAAAAAAGTGCCTTCTATCCAAAAATTTCAAAGTTGTTTAAAACACTGAACAAAACCAGGGAGAATGGAGTTGCAGAAATCCGGATTTTGAAGGATAAGACTCCCATGTATTTTACACTAAAAGAAAAGGCAAATTTCTTTGCTATTTTCCAATGAGATTCATAGGCAGGAGCTGTAATTAGGTCTCATCCAGTTAAAACTTCACTATTAATCCAAACTGCCTTCAAAACATTTAGTGCATTGTGACGTACATTACAAAGAGGAAGAAATTATAACTGTCAAGGGTCAGATTTTACTTCTTTTACTCACCTGCACTGAACTCTGAGACTAAGCATCTTATTTCAATGGTTTTGAAGAATGTGACTTTAAGGGATTACAGAAACAGGTCCCACATGAAGACGGCACTCAATGCAAGTATTACCTTTGCTTTTAGAATGATCTTTCATCGCACTTGTAAATTCGCAGTGGATTTCCCATTAATTAACGTGAATTAGCTAGCTGTGGCTGTTCAGTTTAGATTAATTCTAAATGTCTTCTAGTGCATCACTAATTATTGGGGGTAAAAAACCCAAAACCGTTATAAAAAGCATGCAGGTGCAAACCATGCCTCTGCTTTGGCTGCTGGGCCGGGTGTTTACTTTGGAGAGCTCCCGGCACTGCTGTCCTGCAGAGAGCAGCTTCTGCAAGGGCCCAGCTCGGCAGGGAAGAGGGAGGCACTGCTAAATGGGAACATGTAGCTAAATGTGATCCCATCCCTTTTTCTCCTTTTTAAGGTACCCGCAGGCACTCGGGGGCTCTGCTTTCCAGCCACCGCGCCGCTCTTTTGTACTCGGTGCAAAGCCCTCGGCGGAGTTCCTTTGCAAATATGTCAACACTCGCCCTTAATTAGTCCTTCCAGCATAATGAGGCATTCCTCATCTCCAAAGGGTTCAGTGTGCGGCTGTTCCTGCCGGCTGCGCGGGGCTGGAAAGACAAAGAGCCGGGGGCAGCTCCAGG
>NW_010207143.1:0-1000 GCF_000695765.1 Mesitornis unicolor
GCCCACCCCTCCTCCCCGCCCCCCTTTCCCCAGCCGGGACTCCCGAGAGGGGCAGCGGGGGGAGGGGGAAGGCTGAGTAACTGTATGGCCCATCTCCAACGCCGGCCCGGACCAACCGTCGAAGAGCAGCCGTTGGCCCCGGCCGCGGGGCCTGCGCGTTATGGCGAAAGGGAGGGAGGGAGGGATGTGCAAGTCCTCTTTTCCCACAGAACCACAGAGGAAGGGCACTTGGCGATGCCCTCAGGTTGAAAACCGTTGGTAAGTGGGGAGCAGAAGTCCCATGTTAAATAAACAGACCCGTCTGGGCGTTGGGAGCAGGCCGGCCTGTCTTCTGGCTCCGTGTGATTCGCAGAGCTCACTCTACCTGATTGGGAAAAGCTGGGAATTCGGATTTCAGACTTGCACAGCAAGAAAAGGGACCCATGTCAGTACTCGGTGCCAAACTTTGGGTCTTGTAAAGTCAGTAATGAAAATACCCCTTCCCTAAAGATCCGGTAAAAGAAGAGCACAAATTTCAACAGAGGTCTACAGAACACATCCTTTCAAAAAGTAAAAAATTAAATTACTTTTGGTGCAGGCAGTCACAACCCCCTGAGGAGGCGCAGAACATCCCTACAGAGAACAGCCCAGGCACATCACAGTCCAGTATGTCCAGGAAGCACAGCAAAATGCCCTTTCTCAAGCCTGCAGCAAAAATAAAGAAAAAATGTATCTCTAAAGCTTTCCAGCTCTAGCTGTGAGTTTGTGAAAGAAAGTGAGAGAAAGGCAGACAGACCAAGGACAATCTATATATGTATTAAGGTGCTAGTACTGGAAGAACCAAACTATTAAAGGACAACAAGAAATCAGAAAGGAAATCATAAGTCGCATGTGGTATGAAATCTGTAGGCAAGAAGTCATTCAGGCAAGCTAGAAGAGTACAGTTGGGCAGTCTATCATTGCTTGAATCATGGCAGGTACAACACATGATGAATTATCACAGAATCACAGAATCACAGAA
>NW_010207144.1:0-2754 GCF_000695765.1 Mesitornis unicolor
CGAAGGCAATGCCTGCCAGCACAGCAGGGAGGGTAGTGCTGCCCAGCCGGCAGTGGGGAGCAAGCACTGGGGGCTCCCAGTACCCGAGCCCCCAGCCCGGGGTGCAGGCGGCACAGCAGAGGCAATGAGGGGCGTTTTGACACCAACGCATGACCTAAAAAGGTGAGCAGGTCCTGGGGTCCCTGCAGGCTCCCCGGGGTGGGTGGCAGAGGGCTGGTCTCCAGGCTGGCACAGAGGGGCCACCAAACCTGGTGCATCTCCATTCTGCTCTGCGCCAGCTTTGCCCATCTCCCTCCTGCCATCATCCTCCTCTCTGGGGGCACCCACCCTCTGCCTCATCCTCCCTGGGGACACCCACCCTGCTGACCACAGCCATGCAGGCGAGCAGGGGACCCCTGGCCCTGAGGAGTAGGCGTGAGATGCAGGCAGGCAGGGGACAGATGGCCGGAGCATGAAGCTGGCACAGGCTGTGCCAAGGCATCTGGGAGCAGCCTGGGGCCTCTGGCACTGACGCAGCAGGGCCTGGGAGGAGAAGGAACAGGGAAGGGGGGGAATGGGGACAGGAATGTGGATGTGGACAGGGATAGGGGTGGGAATGGGGACAGGAGCAGTGATGAAGACAGCAATGGGGTGCCAACTAGGTGGCAAGTGCCCACTCCAGGCCCGTGGGCAGGGGTTGAGGAGAGAAAAACCAGTTCAGAGGAGCTGGGACAGGCAGCCAGCCGTCTTCAGCAGCAGCATCAATGTGACCATGTCGGCACTTCCCATCCCCGGTGCTGGGGGAGAGCTCACAGCAAGGGGCAGGGTTTGAGGGTCAATGCAGGAACAAGTGACCCACCCCTCAGGGAGCCTTGGAGGTGTAAAGAGGCTGGAGGCCAATTAACCTCACTGGTTAATTAGGACAGGAAGCCACAGGCTTAAACTGTAGCAGGGGAGAAGGAAGTTATGGGAGAGTCGGGCCATTAATGGCTCAGTTCTGGGTTAATGATACACCGCATGGGGCCAGGACCCTTTCTGTGCCAGTGAGTCAGGGTTCATGGGGATGGGGATGGGGAGGGGATGGTGGGGACCCAGCTGCATGGTCCTGGCTCTTTTGCAGGTCTCTGGGACCCCCATACCCATTCTGGGGGCAGGTCCCGGGAAGGTGGCCTGGGGCAGGGCTGGGCACCCCCTCTTCTGCCTGGTGTCACCCCACCACAGCTTGGAAGCGCATCCTCAGCGCCCCCAGCACCAGGCAGGTAGCGGCAGGGGGACTGAAAGCAGCCTATGGCTGCAGCTGCCCCAGTTTAATTCACTGACAAATGTGTGTCACCACCCCCAGCACTGCAACCGGGGGCTGCGAGGCGGCACTGGAGCCCGGTGGCCTGGGGGTGCCATGAGCCCAGGGAGGCTGGGTGACCTGCCATGCTGCAGATTCTGGCACAGGGGAGAGGGTGCCCCAAAGCATCGCCCAAATCACCAGCTGCGAGGAGAGAAAGTGAGACGAGAAATTCAGGACAGCCTTTGTGTTTGGACCAGGCCATGAGGGACTGAAGCTCCGAAGGGAAAATAAAACCTCTCCTTAGAAATTCTTTTATCCCAGGAAGCTCCCGCATATCATGTTTCGGGCCATTTATTTGTCCTGCTGACTGGGGCCATTGCAGTCTCCTTCTACCGCACACAGAGTGGCTGGGGGGGGGGACACAGAGTGGCTGGTGATGAGAAGCCAGCGACAAACTCCTAATTTTTCAGAGAAAGCCACAGGAAAAGCTTGAGGACAAAGGACGGAGCCTGCTTATTTCCAAGGAGACACCCCTGGGAAAGGAAGTGTCTGCAGGGTGCAGAACACAGCAGGGCTGGGAGCGGACACCCCAGCTGCCTCCAGCCCCACTGGGTGCCGGTGACAAGGTGGCCCTGCCTGGCTGGAGACCCTGCCCTGTAAACTGGCCCCTCTCCCTGCAGTGAAACTGAGGGGATGGAGGGGCACCGGGACAGAGCAGGGGGCTGTGCAAAGGGGAGGGATTGCTCCAGCAGCAAGATCTGCTTGTAGGTGTCTACCGCTCTATGTCCTATGGCCCTTGTGCTGGGACAGTCCCAGCTCCCCTGTGCCCTGCTCCTGCCTGGGGACTGGGGCTCAGAGGCACTGAGACCACCCTGGCGGGGGACAGCCCCGGCCCAACCACCCACACGATGTGTCTAAGATCAGGGCACCTTCCCCTCCAGCACCCTTTACGTGTTTTCTTAGCATCTTTAATGCCTCGTTACCCTGCGTGGCAGCAGTGCAGCAGGGGAGGTGGCAGACTGGGGATGGGACCTCTGAGGCCGAGGGAGAAAGGTCTTGCCAGCATGGCAGGCATGGGGCCAAGCTCTGCAGTGGTTGCAGGGGACTTGTACCTGTAGCAGATAGAGGCCCCCAGCCTGGCTGGAGCAGAGCAGGGGAACTCAGGTGTGTGTCTGCCATCTGAAGGGCTTCGAGGTCCCAACTTGGGGCAGGAAGGACCAGGACAGAGCTGCAGGGCTCAGCTGCACCGCACCTGCAAGAAGACACGCTGTGGTGTGCAGGGGCAATGGTGATGGACAAGGGTGTCCCGGGGGCCAGCAGCTCCCCGGGGCAAGGGGATGGCAGGGGACTGGAGCAGGGCAGGGATCCGCTGAGGGCCGGGGGTCAGCGGGGAGGGTAATCGGGATGGTGGGCGGCAGAAGGAGTGAGGTGGGGCCGGGGGAAGGAGCCCCGCTCCCTGCCCAAGCGGTTGCCGTGTGTGGGAGGCGGTTTCT
>NW_010207145.1:0-817 GCF_000695765.1 Mesitornis unicolor
CCCAAAGGGACCTCCAAGGCCCCCCCCCCCCCCCCAGTGACCCCACATGACCCCATGGTGACCCCATAATGAACCACAGTGACCCCAATGTGACCCATAGAGACCCCCAGTGAGCCAACATGACCCCACAACGACCCATAGTGACCCCACATGACCCCATGGTGACCCCACAATGACCCACAGTGACCCATAGTGACCCCACATGACCCCATGGTGACCCATAGGGGCCCCAACTGACACCACAATGACCCATAGAGACCCCACGGTGACCTGAAGTGACCCCACAGTGACCCCACAATGATCCATAATGACCCATAGTGACCTAAGGTGACCCCATGGTGACCCCATAATGAACCAGTGACCCCAATGTGACCCATAGAGACCCTAGAATGACCCATGGTGACCCCATAGTGAACTACAGTGACCCCACAATGACCCATAGAGACCCCATAGTGACCCCGCAATGACCCCATGGTGACCCCATAATGAACCACAGTGACCCCAATGTGACCCATGGTGACCCCATAATGACCCCCAGTGACGCCACAATGACCCACAGTGACCCCATATGACCCCACAGTGGCCCATAGAGACCCCACAGTGACCCAAAATGACCCAGAGTGACCCCACAATGACCCATGGTGACCCCCATGGTGACCCCACATGACCCATAGTGACCCCATGGTGACCTAAGATGACCCCATAGTGACCCCCAAATGACCCATAGAGACCCCACGGTGACCTGAAGTGACCCCACAGTGACCCCACAATGATCCATAATGACCCATAGTGACCTAAGGTGACCCCAAGGTGACCC
>NW_010207146.1:0-869 GCF_000695765.1 Mesitornis unicolor
ACACTTCAGCAGCCTGATCCACTCGCTGGTTATTTCTGTGCTCCTCAGTGGCCTGACGTTTTGGTACGTGAGCATCTACATGACACACTTTTATAACCAGTTTCTCTATTCGATATCTTGCCACAGTGTGACAGCCCAAATAGGTTTACCTCTGCGTTTCCAGTTATCTCGCTTCCACTGTTTTAACCAACCCCACAAGGCATTTGCCACCATCCATGAGTCAGTGTAGAGATACAGTATTGGCCATCTTTCTCGTTCAGCAATGTCTAAAGCCAGCTGGACGGCTTTTACCTCTGCAAATTGACTTGATTCACCTACTCCCTCAGCTGCTTCTGCAACTTGTCATGTAGGACTCCATACAGCAGCTTTCCACTTTTGATTTCCTACAAGATGACAAGATCCATCAGTGAACAGAGCATATGACTTTTCATTTTCTGGTAGCTGATTATATGGTGGTGCTTCTTCAGCACGTGTTACTAACTTTTCTGGTGGCATACCTTTGCCTTCAGGCCAGTCCATAATTACTTCTAAGATTCCTGGACGGTTGAGGTTTCCCGTTTGAGCTTGCTGTGTGAATAATGCGACCCGTTTACTCCACGTAGCATCAGTGGCATGATGCGTAGAAGGAAAGTTACCCTTGAACATCCAGCCTCGCACTGGTAATTGGGGTGCTGGGAGGAGTGGTGCTTCAGTGCCAATCACTTCTGAAGCAGCTCTAACTCCCTCATATGCAGCCAAGATTTCTTTTTCAGTTGGGGTATAGTTGTCCTCGGAGCCTTTATATCCTAGACTCCAAAATCCTAAGGGTCAACCTTGAGTCTCCCTTGGTGCTTTCTGCCAAAAGCTCCAGGTAGGACCATTATCCCCGG
>NW_010207147.1:0-1369 GCF_000695765.1 Mesitornis unicolor
GGTCTCCGCTGCCCTTTTAAAGCAGAGGACTGCAGGGAGAAAAAAAGAGTGGAAGAGAGGAAAAAAAAGGTGTTATTTGCTTTTTTTTTTTGCTTTTTTTCCCCCTTTTTTTTCAGGTGCTAAAAATATTATCAGGAAATTCTTTTCAGGAATGAAAAAAAAATGTTTTAAGTTACGCTTTAGGCTCAAGGGCCTCTTTGTCTCCACCAGAGGAAAAAACCCACCACTCACACCCACCCTACATTTATCATCAGCAAATGGTTTTATCAAGAAAGCCCCAAAATTGGGGGGCTACCCCCAAGAGACCCCGCTAAAAAGCACCCGTGGGTTTTGATAATTAATTGATAGTTAACAATGGATGCCCACACTAGGCAAGTTCTGGGGTGAGGGATCCAGCCAGAGCAGGAGCCTTGTTGCCCCTAATCCCCTCCCACCTCCCAGCACCCAACTCATCCCATTGTCCAAGCACCCAGGGTGTGTGGGCGCAGCTTGGGGGGAGAGGAATACAAGGGAGATCCCCATCCAGCACAGGCCAGGGTCCCAGTGAAACTGGGGAGGGCCAGTGCTGGGATGGTGAGGGAATTCGGTGCCCAGCTCCTGAGTTTTTTCCATGTTATTTCACCCCCCTGCTATATAAATATCCCAGGCTGCGCGGATTGCGAGGAACAGCTGAAAAGGGGCCAAGGAACAAATTATGTAAAAGAGTGAAAAGCGGAGGAGCGAGGGACACGGGCCTGGGGCAGGACCAGCCGCCGGCACCACTGTGGAAACTCTGCCTCACCAGGGGCCCAGCTCCGCCAGCAGCGTGAGGGTGCTCCCAAAATCCTCGCCCACAAGCTGCCAGTTGTTGGTGCAAGGATTGTCACTTCTCTGTAGAAAACAAGAAACTGAGGCATGGGATGGAGGGCCCAGAGCAGGGCAGTACCGGGACCTGCCCCCCCTCAGCCCCAGAACTGGACCCTGAGGTCCGCCAGGCCCCTTGAGACACCAGGGCACCTAGGGCAGCACCAGCATGACAGGACCAAGCATCCCTGCAGGCAGGCAGTCTCCACCAAGCCCTGCTGTCGAACATGTCCCTGTCCCTTTAAAAATCTCCTGGAAGAAATTGTTAAAAGGAAAAGAGAGAGATAGAAAAAAAAACCTAAAAAAAGTGAAATCCAAAATAAATAAACGGCCACATCCGGATTTCTCCCCCGAGACACTAATAAAGGTTTTATGAGTTTGATAGGAATTATCCCCCCCCCAGCCACTCATAGCTGATCTGGAAGGCATTAGGCTGCTCGCCCCTTCCCCTCCTGGGGAACGCCATGGGGGGGACACAGTAGGGGGCCCGCCCCCCCCTCCGCCCCCCCACATGCTGTGCCCGGGG
>NW_010207147.1:1424-2415 GCF_000695765.1 Mesitornis unicolor
CCTCACACTCAGGAGGAGGAGCGCCACGGGAGGGGGGGGACACCCACCATGTGCTCACAAAAGTTCTGTGCCAGACCCCACCGCTGGCTCAGCTCCCAGGGAATACAGGGACACGGTGGCATCAACCACCACCAGCATCCCCTGGCTTTCTCGGGACCATCCCAGGTTTCTCTGGGGAGGTTTGGGCAGGGCAGGCGGGGGGATCCAGCAGCCATCCCGCACGCAAGGGTTTTTTCCAGGCGTGCTTCACACGGGAAAGCGGGTCCATGCTCCCCCAGCACTGTCCTGGTCCGGCTCCCTGAGACACTAAATTGAAAGCAGCCAAACAGAGCTGGGAAAACAGCTGCGGCCCATGGCCCGCAGCCATTTCCTCTGGGGCAGGAGCTGGGCTGGGGAGGCTGGGGGGAGCACAGGGGGACATGGCCCCTTCCCTGCACCACCTGGCTGAGCTCCTGCCACTGCTACCCACTCTGTCCTCAAATGAGGAAAATGCGTCTTCCCTCTGCCTGCAGCTGCCCACAGCTTCACTCTGGTCCCCAAAATGGGGCTGGAACCACCTGCGCCCATCCTGGGGGGGAATTTAGAGGGGCTGTCACACTGGGGTGGGGACTGTGTAGGTCCCAGGGGCACCATGGGCCTCATCCCTGCCCTTTCTGGTCTCCACAACTGGCAATGGTCCCCATCAGAGCATGGCACTGGGGGTCCCAGCCACATTCAGACCCCGTGCTTATCCCCTGGGCTCAGCAGGCACCGGGACAAGGTCACCCACCGCCAAGCTATGCCAGAGGAGGAGGTGGGTGTGAAGGGGCAGGAGTCCTTCAGCCACCCTCCTTCCTGGCTTTGCCTGCCATCCCAGCACCGGGATGGCCCCAAACCCACAGGCAGTTTCCCCCGGTTCCTCCCGGGGTTGCCCGCTGCATCCCACATGAGGCAGCCCTGGAGAACCATAGGAAAAAGCACAAAGCCCAACCTCACTCCCTGGCCAGGCCCC
>NW_010207148.1:0-2985 GCF_000695765.1 Mesitornis unicolor
GGCCCAGCCAGCCAGCGCTGCCCGTCACGTGGGGAAGCCTCACGGCTGAGCTGCGATGCGTAAAAGGATTTACAGATGTAAAGCCACATCTCGATAACGCTTGGAACAAATCCCTGACATTCTTCACACAGCTCTGCACTAACAGGTTCGGCTCTAGCAGAGTGGAAACGGCAGCTCCCCGCTATCCGCGCTCCCGTTAACCGTTTGAAGCCTTCTCCCCTCCGAAGCAAGGTGGAGCTGGAGCGGCGGAGGCAGGCCTCTCTGTGCTGACAATTATTCCTCGCTCAGGACTAGCCATTTGCATGCAGTTCATTTGTGATGCAGAAAAGCTTGAACCTGTCATTATTGCTTGGCATCAGTACAGCGCTGTGAAAAGACACCGCTCGGAACATGCGCACAGCGCTGCACCCTATTTTCTTTAATCTAGGCTAAAATGACAATGAGAGAAAGCAGGAGGGAGGAAGAGAGAGGGAAACGAGGAAAGCATCTTCTCCATAAACAAGAGTTTGATTCTGCGACAGCCAGGCGCGAGTGTTCTGCTCAGAGCTGGGAAGGTTGGCACGGGGATGATCGGGGAAGAGGAAAGCCAGGGGGTTTCGCAGCGCAGATGGGCAGCGCACACCAATGACATTGGACTGGTCCCCTCTGCACAGCTGGAGTTTGCTCAACAGCAAATTATCATCCCCTGCAAAGGGCTCCAGGAGCCACCATTTCGCTGTACGCGCGCAGCCCGGCCAAGCAGGAGATGCCCAGAGGTCCCCCCCCATGCACGCTCAGCACCTCCTCCCTCCCATCCTCCCCAAGCGTGGCGATGGGGATGGCAGCGCAGTCAGGGGAGCAGATGGGAGCAAAAGCCCTGTGAAAGCTCCGCTCCCCATGGCTATTTTCTGCCTCCTCCCAACGAGCAGGGACCACAAGGGGCTCCTTGCCCCGACCAGGCTGATGCTGCTGCCGGGAAGCACTGCGGGGCTTATGGCTGACACCCTCGAGAGCGCCTGGGGACAGTTTGGGGGACAACAAGGGGACATTGCTGGGCAGCTCCACCTCCTGACCCCTCTCTTAGCAAACACTCCCAGCACCCCCACGGATGCTGAAGATTTCGGTGGCCATCTGCAGTTTGGATGGTGCCAGTACCCAGCCCCTCCACCACCTCTCGCCTCTCCCTGCATGAAAACACCAGAAATCCCAGCACAGGCAGATGCGGACTAACCCACACTGCCAAGGATCAGCTCCAGCGCTGGCTTTAACAGCTCTGTCAGGATGTGTGTCCGTAACTGTCCCCACGCTGCAGCGTCTCCCTGTCACCTCAGCACCCGATTGCTTTTGGCCAATAACTCGACCTCCATGACTTTTCATGGCAAGACACTCCAGATCCTGACCACAGACTGCACGGAAAGGCAGCTCCCAGTGCCAGCGCTCCCCAGAGGAGCCCTCGCCATCACCGTGCCTGCGGGGCGGTCACCTCCAGCCCAGTTTGCTTTGGGAAGAGGCGGCACCGCCGTGCGCAGGTGATTTAGGAGTCTGGATCCCACTCGGATTCACCGCCAGCAGGGAATCCAACTCCCCTGTTACCTTTCAGATGAGCAGAGCCACACATGAATATTCAACACCACCTCGCTCTAGTCCCGGGGAAAAAGAGCCAGGCTTTGAGAATCCCTCATTAAGATGCACTGGACGCCTTGCCCAGGGAGCCTGAGAGCCAATTAAGCAGGGCTGTAACGATCCTAAAATGAAGCTGCGTGTCTAGTTCAGCCCCAAGCCATCCCCACGGTGCCTCGGTGCCTCCCAGACCCTCTCCAGCCACCCCAGCTCCCATGGCCATGCTGGGACACGACAAACCATGGCCACCACCACAGCAAGGACTTGGCACCTCCCTGCCAGGGACGGGGCTCTTCCCAAACCCATCCCCCTTCCCGCCAGCCCCTCGCCTCCCTCCGGGGCTCGCAGCGGGGAAAAGGAAAGGACCTTCAGCAAAGTTTATTTGCCGACTTTCAAACACCATTACTGCCGTGCCGGATCACAGGTAACACAACCAGACAAGGCCGACGTTTCTCCTCACTCCGGGAGGACTCTCTCGTTCGGCAGCTCAGCCTCATCCTCCCATCCACCGGTGCTGCTGTCTGCCCCCTCCCTGCCAACGCCAGCAAGCCCCCGCTTCAAAATCAATTTCTATATTTTAGATACAAAGGTTGTTTTGCTTGAAAAATGAAGCTGCCCTTCACGGAGGTAATAGAGAGATCAATACCAGTTACATCAAGCTTCCCAGTGAAAGCGAGGAACTGCCTGCATCTTCATCCTCCTGCATCCGACAGGGCCCCACACTCGGCCGGAGACCCCCAGACCCCCCAGGACCAGCTCTGCACGGTCCCCTCTCCCTGCCAGCGACAGGAGGGGGTGGTGCGAAATGGGAGAGAAAATTGTGGATATAATTTATAACGCCTCATTAATTTGACAAATGCCGCTTCATGCGTGCTCCCCGTCAGCCCGCCACCGTCCCAGAAGCCACTGTATCATCATCAGCCACCTCAGATGGAAAATCTACCTGCAAAATCCTGCTGTTTGCAGGATGGATTCATTGCATCTGATTCTCATGTCAGCTGCTTGAGCCACCCCGGCCGGCGGCCACCATCCCTGCCCTGCTGGTGGCCACCATCCCCTGTCCCGGCCGGCACCGCTGCGTGGCAGAGATTGACTCCAGCGAGGGATGCAAATAGAGATGGAAAAGGCAAATATCACAAATAGCTTTCAGAGAAAGCATTTGACCAGCTGTAATAGCTTCTTACCAAGGCTTCTGTACAGAAGCAATCCCATAGGAAATACCTCTTCACCAAAATGAAGCTTTTGTGGAAATTTCTCATTTCGGTCACGAGCTGAATTCAATTTTGTCTTCATTGGAGAGAAAGTTTCCTGTCTCCCCCCATCTCTTCTCCTTCCTACAGACCATTTGTTTTTCTACAGGAAAAGCAGTAAGACAGAAAGGGAAAG
>NW_010207148.1:2997-23736 GCF_000695765.1 Mesitornis unicolor
GCCAGGCCAAAGGCAGCCCCTGCAGCTCCCTCTGCTCCCCGACAGGACACGAGAAGCCCTCACCCAGGTGATATTTTGGGCAGAGCCAACACCAGAGACAGTCAATCTTGCCAAAGCTGGGCGGCTCCAACCGAAATCCTACCACGTGCTATGGACTTTGCATCCGCGCTGACCGGCACCCAGGATTTCAACCCCGTAAGGAAAACAAGAGGAGGAGGTTGGAGAAGATGTATGTGCATAAGGCAGTGTTAGCACAACTGCGCTCGCTGGGCATTAAATAACTCTTCCAGGGCGCGAATTAAACGGCAGCACAGAGCAATCAGGGGACAATAAATCCCCGGTTATAAATTCCAGCACTAGACACTGAGATGATGATCGTTAATCGGGGCGGTTTCAGCTCAAACAGGGAGCGAGGTCCCCGCTCAGGTCCATTGCAAAGCACCAGCGGCACTTCCCAAACCCCAGAGCATCTCCCCACGTCCCACTGACCGCAGCCATCCGCTCACAAAGCCCCCCAAAAGCACACATGGCCCCCCGAGCTATGGATGCAATGCACTGCCAGAACGCTTTAGGGAGAGGAGAGAGGGGAATACAAGGTGTCACTCATTTACCTGGCTGCATTTCAGCTCTGCCTGCTCGAGCCGTTATTTCCTGCAAATATACTGCACTGTGGGATGCCTGCGATATTTTATAAAGTTAATAACTTTTTTTTAATTGGATGAGTTTATAGAATCGTGCGAGCAATTAACAGTAATTACGTTTAAGACACTTAAATTCCAGGATGCACCACAAACACTAGAATATTAAGCTATAAAAACCCTCGATTGTACATTCAAATTACATTAAGGGCCTGTTGGAAGGAAGACACTCGGTTTCAAGAGCCCTGCTCAGTTCTGTTTATACAACGCGGTTCCATCAGATATTCAGATACTGCAGCCCCATCCCCGTTCAGTGCCTGGGTACCACACACGCACTCAGCCTGGGCACGCATGCGAGGGCAGCGCATCCACCGCGATGCCCAGGGACCAGGGAGGCATCGCATCGCATTTCACCACCGCCACAGCCACCACCGCTCCCGAGAAGAAAGTCGGACCGGTGCTTATTTCATTTTAATCACCAGGTGCCAAGCTAAATTATTGATGCAGGTTCTCAGTGACAGGTAGGGCACTTTATCACCGCGTCTTTAATAATGCAAGAGTCATGATCCTCCATGCTAAAATGTCAAGTAATTCTCAGGTTACCCTCGCCACACAGACAACTTTTTCCCCGTCCAACCCTTCCTCGTTGGCGCTCAGGTCTCACCACTGCCCATCTGCTCCGTGGCAGACGGCGGCGTGGGGCAGCGCCCCACAGCACGGTCATGTTTTCTTCCCCATGGGACCCGTCCAACCCCCATGTGGCACCCAGGCCTGGTTGGCAACTGTTAGAGCAGCAATGTGAGCAGAGGAAAGAGAAGGGATGAGCAGAGCTTGGCGGTGAACTTGAGAATTGACCCCAAACGCCTCCCTTGCGCACATCCCACCCGTGCGCTGCTGCCAGCTGTGCCTAGACATCCTCAACCACCAAGCACTTCCTTTGTGTGACGAGCTGCTGTTCTCTGCTGCCATGCAGGGAAACGCGAGTGGACGCTGGAAACGCCGCTTACAGACCCGTTTTGTACGCCCCATCCCCAGAAAAGGGGAGTTTCAGAGCTGTGAGGACTCAGGAACAATAGCAGGCTGATGTCTCCATTTAGAGCCATGCACACGCAGCTGGTGCACACCTCTGGGAGGGAATGGGCCCCTCTGGAGCCGGCACAGGAGCAACAGGTAAAGCAGGCAATGATCAGAGCATCCCCAGGGGGAGATGAGCACCACTGGGCAGCAAAACCCACCCGAGACGGGCTCCAACACAGCACAGGAGGATAAGACTTCACCAAACAGCAGTGACCAGGCCCGGGTGACACAAAGCGATGGGGAACACGAAATGCAGCCTCCCCCAGCACCAGGGATGAAGGGACACCACCGGCAGAACCCATGCCAGGACCTGCGAGGGATGGGCACCGGCTGGTCCCAAAAGCAGGATGAGTGGAGGGGCCCAGCACCCTGCCCTGCATCCGGACCCCGAGCAGGGTTTGCTCCAGCCTTTGTATTCCAACAGCGCTGCCTGACATTTATAGGGGGAAGTTTTATTCCTAATAATAGTGTAGGTCATTACACTAATTACAGAAGATAATTAATTTTCTGATTCTTGTAGACCGCCGCATATTCCAAGAAGAGCGCAGTTCATTATTTTCCCGTGCAATTACGACCTCCCCTCTCTTTCCCCTGCCAGCCCCGCCTTCAGGATTTTAACACTTTGTCAAGTTGTTTATCATGCAGGCAGCGAGCTGTTGCGACGACGAGGAGGCGAAGATAATTAATTTTCTGATTCTTGTAGACCGCCGCATATTCCAAGAAGAGCGCAGTTCATTATTTTCCCGTGCAATTACGACCTCCCCTCTCTTTCCCCTGCCAGCCCCGCCTTCAGGATTTTAACACTTTGTCAAGTTGTTTATCATGCAGGCAGCGAGCTGTTGCGACGACGAGGAGGCGCAGACGCCGTGCCGCAGCAGCCACCTCCCTGCCTTGTGCGGACGCCCTGAGGCCATGACAGGTTTGGTTTTGAGCAGCACCACAGACCCTTCCCTACGGCCCCAGCCCCACGCTGGGTGCAAGAGAGGTGCTGAGCAGAACCACTGCTGCACGGGCACCCACGGCACAAGGAGCATCCTTTGGGGCCGCAACGCATCTCCCAGAGCTGCGTGGGATTTTCCATCGGATCAGCACCCACCACAGATGGTGGAATAAAGACAACCTGGCTCTCACAGCATCGCTGTCCTCGGCCTGTCCAGGGCCATAAAATACCGCAGGAAAACACATTGCGGGACAGGGCAGAGCAGTGCAGTGCCGGGCAGCTCAAAAACTCCAAGCTGCAACACCAGCACGGCCCAGCTCCCATTTCTTGCCTGTTCTGGGAAAATGAAGCATTCACCTTTTCTCCTTTTGGCCAAACACCTAAGGAAACGCAGCCCTGGGTGGAAAACCGTGCCAGATCCTGGCTGCTCGGGGCCGGACACCGCCTGGCTCTCCAGCCATGCTGTAAATCTGGGTATCAGACGGGTTTTAGTGATAATCAATTGTAATAACGCACATGTATCCCTTGACCAGATAAGTGGAATATTACGCTTTAAGACCAGCTGCAATTAGCAGGGGCAGATGGATGGGGGCTGAGGCAGCAGTGAGGGCGCTCGCCCATCCCACCGGCCACCGTTCAGTGCTGGCTGCCCGCAATGGCTGTCCACTTGCTCCCAATACACTCACCACCAAGAAACAAAGGTCAACATGACCCAGCTCGCCCCACCAACCTACTGGGGAAGTGAATTTACAACCACGAGAAGAGGGAGGATGCTTTCGCCCGGTGCACAGGCAACCTGTGGAAGTCACCGCATCGAGATGCTCACCGGGTCCGAGCGCACAGCCCTGCATCCGAGAGGCCCGGCACGGCCGCCGATCACGCACACACCTGCCATTATAGCGGAGAGAATGAATTTTTAAAAGGCACATAAACCCCTGATGCTTCGAGGCATCAGCTGAGCGCTAAGGAGGATTAGGAGGAAATATCTCCTGTGGAAAGCTTATTCCACATGAATTCCACTGAAGGGATCCTTTCATCTCTCCCCGGAGCATCTCTTCCCCCTGGCCTGATGCGCCGTGGCACTCGCCGAGCTCCTGTAATGTACTTGCAGGCGGTGAGGTTGACAGCTGTCTCCGGTGATCTGACAGGCGGCGGGACAGCGGGACGGCTCTCCATCCCACAGCCACAGGAGGGGGACGGGTTAAAACCAACGCCATCTCCCTCTGCCTTGCCTCGGAAAGAAGAGGCACCGAGTGCATTAAAAACTGGGTTAAAAATGGCTCTGCTCTACCTATCTTATCTTCTTTGTACTAAAAGCCCTCAAAGAGCGGCAGGTTTTCACGCAGAATTTTCCCGTCTAATCCCCTTTTGTTAGCTCTGATACCGGCATTGCAATACAAACCTCGTCCAGGCGATTTAGGAGGGATTACACGTCCTCAATCCTACAGCATGTGGGAGAAAAATGTTTCCTCAAATCAAATTTTACACAAACCGGTATTTGAAAATAATCAAAGCGCAAATCCCCGCTGCGAGGATTTCGGGGGGGAGGCGAGCGGGGGGCGGGAAGCGGCAGGAGCCGGCGCACCCCGTCCAGTGCTTTGGTGGCCCCAGCACCCTGGTCGCCTTCAAGCTCAGACCAACACGAACTCCGAAAAATAACCCGCGTTGCAGTCCCACATTGGGGTCCCACGTGGCTGGGGGACAGGAGGAGACCACAGAAAACCCAGTGTCACCAATAGCAATCAATAACTCTGCCTTTTGCAGGGCCAAACGCGCTCTACGGGGCTCTGCACGCACGTGTTTGGCTCGGCATCCCCGATGAAATATTGCCGGTGCCGCTCCTGTAATATATATGTCACGGATGCAACCTCATTTTATCGATCTCTCCTGGCTGCCGGGATATCCGTAGTGGAATTAATACGTCCGTATCGCCACACACACAAAAAAAGGTAAAGCCCATCTGACAGTTTCAATTAAGGAAGCGTGAAAAGCGATTTGCGTAAGAGACCGGGGCTTGGCGGGGGAGAGGAGGGCAGCCCGCCGGCAGCGCGGCTGTACGCTCGCATCTGGGTAACTGAAGTGATTTCCTACAGGAGCTGATGGAGGCCAGACCGAAGCCGGGGACGCGGCCGTCTCGGGCTGACGAGCCCCCCAGCCTCCATCCACGAGCATCCGATCCAGTGCCAGTTTGTAGGGGTTCGTCCCGTACAACCAAACTCCTTCCCTTTGCTGCATGGGAGCCCCCAGATACCCCAAGCATCACCAGGGCGCAGTCCTGGCACGGCGCTGGGGATGCCCGGGTGGACACAGCTCAGCCGGGGGGTCTGCGTTTTGGGAGGGGGCAGCGGGAGACCCCAGGAGCGTGGCACCTGTCAAGCAGCATCATGAGCACATCCATCCACTCCTGCCAGCCACAGAGCTGTGAAATATTCATGTTTTCTGCCACGCACAGGAAAAGGTCTCCTCGGTGCTTCCCCTCCTCTCCGGAGCAGAATCGGGGAGGGAGCACCACCATCCCCGTGCCCTGCGTCCACGGATGCAGAGACAACACCACCCCATTTCTATTCCTTCCCCCCTGATCTGGGGCAACGCTTTTAACTCCACCACAAAATTAAAAGTCACGCGTCCGGATAAATCAATTAAGATCTTGTTTGCAACACCTATGGATAAATCCCACCCAATCCGGGGTCTGGCCAGCTGTCGGAGCATTTGGCTTCCTCGCAGCGGGACGCACAACAACACACTTAAGCACTCATCTCGGAGAGAAGCAAAGCCCCTTCCTAATCCACTCCCCCACAGAATGGGGGGCTGCCGGGTGGTCCCCAAAGCCCCTCACCCCTAGGAGAGGGGAGGACAGCCCGCTCCCTGCCCAGGGAGGGGAGCAGCGTGGGGTGTACCCTGTGGTACCCAGGGCTGTTCATCACCCCCGTCAGACAGCGACAAATAAAAACCAGGTGGGAATCGCTGGCTGTCTTCGGGCACAGCAAATAACGTCCCCTCCACGTTTCCTTGGACTTCTGCAAAGCACCAGGACCTGCCAGCATCTCCCTGCATGCCCAGCCCCAGCCATCCTGCATTCCCCACACACGCCAGCCCACAGCTGGGCTTTCTGGCTCCGGCAACAGAGCGCTCCCGGCCGCAATCACACAGCATCTTCTCCTTGGGGGTAATTACTTTTAAGTGCGGATATTCCAGTCACACTCAGGGGCCCTACACAGGACCGGGTGCCAACTGTGCCAAGCACGGTGGAAACCCTGCGCTGAGCTCCTCCTGCTCCAGGCAGAGACCGGGACCGGGAGTTACGTGCACAGGGGATATGTGCACACCTTTCGGTGGGGTTTGGGAGCTGTGGTTTCAGGCGTGCAAGTGCTACCCGCCTGTCACACCAGCATTGCATGGGAGGCCACTGAGCTCATGGCGCTTGGATGCTTTTTCCTTTCACACCCCAAAACGGACAGCAAGTCTCAAGGCTTTTTGCTGTAGGCCATCCTCTCCAATGCTCTCCCCCATCAGCACTTTTGGGTTGTGCTAAAGCTGAACAGAAAGCCCCAGAATTAAGCAGTGTCAGTGCCAGCTCCCTGTGTGGGCACTGCGAGAGCTGGGGTCTGCACACACAGCAGCTTGCGGAGGCAGCCCCAAAGCCTTCACTTCAACACAACCCATGGGCTCGCAAGCTCCAGCGCTGCTCCCACCCCTTCTTCCTTAAACCCTGCGATTAAAAGCCAGCTTTGTGGTTTTAACACTTCCAGAGAGTAAAGCTGATAGTCCCTGCAGTCCACAGCCATTCCCTGCATCCAGGGAGATCTCCCCAAGCAGCCTCTCCACCCCTCCACAACCACCCACAACACGGGCACCGGGACCTCCTGCAGGAAAGGAGCTCAGGGCACCAGCACGCTGCCAAAATAGGCAGCACAGCACCTCCACAAAGCACCTCTGCCTCCTCATACCCAAAAGAGCACAGGGACAGGCTGCTTGCAGGCTCTCAGGCTTGGCAGCGTCTATGGCAAAGGCTGACCTTGGCTCGATGAGCAGCAGAAACCAGGTTACGGCAGCAGCGAGCCACAAAAAACAGACCCCAGGACAGGCAGAGAGGGGTACCAGCTAAAACATGAAAATACAAACACTGCTCTCCCTGCTAAGGAACAGAGCACAGCACATCACGGTGCTGCCATGGGGCTTTTAGCCCCAGGACGCCTCCCATTCCCAGCTGCATCCCATCCAGAGATGGGTGCCCCCACACCCGGGCTGCCGCTCAGCTCCATCCTGACCGGGCTCTTCCTCTCGGGATGCAGGCGATGTAAAAGCCCACTTGCTAAAAGCCAAAAAGCAACAGCCCCCCTGTCCACAGGGAAGCATCGCTGCACTAAGTACACCGGCAAGAATCGATTTACTTCGTTTCAACAGTTTAATCTTCCTCCTCTCCTGCAGCAGGGCTGCCTTCCCTCAAGTCCCTCGTGTGGAGCTTTCTGTGTTGGACTCGAGGAGAAGGAGAAAAAACAAAAAAAAAAGGGCGAAAAAGGTAAAACACACGCACAAAAATCCCACAACACAACAAAACAAAAAAAACCCCCACAACAAACTACATACCTCCTGGCAAAACCCAGAGCACCACTTACACAACATCGTTACTCGCTCCATTATTTATGGCGCGACTGAAACATTTATTCCTACCCGGAGCTACCCAGAGCACCGGTGAGCCGGAGCCAGCGCCGCTCCGAACCCCCTGCACCGGCACAGATGGGGGTACCCATGGGGGGACAGAACCAGCCCCCACGCAAAGCCCAGCTCTGGAAGTCACCACACATCACCCTGGGGCATCAGCTCAGAGCTGATGGGGCTCTGGTGGGGATATTCCCATAGCCAAACCGGACCTGGCTTCGTAGCATTGAGATGACAAAGTGACACCATGAATGCAACGGTGGAAATCCTCCTGATGATGAATCAGTAAGCGGGGCAGTGAAGTTGCTATTAATTATGCTTGCTGGGAACTCTGTCCCACCCTGGCACTGCCTCTTTCCTCAATCAAGGAGAAGAAACCTCTGCTGCATAAAACAAGTCTGATCCCTGGCACCGGGATGAAATTACAGCTTCAAAGCAGAAGGGATCAGGGTCCCAAAACTCACGTCCCAAACCAGCTGATCCCAGACCCTTCTCACTTGTACAGCCACGACTTGGAGCTGGTTCACAGGGACAGGAGGTCCCTCGCACCCGAGACCTTTCAAACATCATCTCATGGCAGGACCAAGTGATTCCTGACAGATTACAGGCGGGCTGAACCCCGTCTCAAAGCCGCACAAGGCCAATCAATAGCAATTCGTCAATAGACCGATCACCTCTGCTAGTAAATACACTTTGAGGAGCCCCAGATCCCATCACACGTATCTTTAGTCAAAACCCAGCGCCGGGTCCCCGAAGGCGCAGCCGGATTAGGGGCAGCGTAATCTGCCATTCGGAGCACACCACACGCGCACCTCGTGCCAAAGCGCGCAGCTGGGGCCGCCCTGCATGTGAGGAGGGAGAGTTAAAAATGAAATTAAATTAATACAGGCCGGGAGCCAGCTCGGTGCGGGCGCGGGAGGACGCCGTATGCGAGGGCAACGATGCACCTGCAGCTCAAGCCCTCAAGGACACGGGGCTCTGCTCCCGGGACAAGGGCAAAGGCATCCTCATCCCGTGAGCCTCATCATCTTCCTCCTCCTGCTCCCTTCCGGGGGCCGGCGGTGGCCAGCATCCCAGGACCAGCAGGACACGCCGTGCCGGAGGTCTCCCCTCCTTTAATAGGATCTGTCGTCTGGCCATCTAATTTGATCGGGGGGAAAACTAATGAAAACAGGCCCGGTCTGCAGCGCGGATTAGCCCAATCAGCCCCGAGTGGCTACTTTATTGTTCAGCTCCCCGGCACCAGCTGTGCGGGTGTGCAATCAGCTCCTGAGAGCCATTAGCCCGCATCCGCCCCAGCTGCCCCTCCGCAAAGCTCTTCCGCTGCCCCGGAGGTCTGGGGGCGCAGGGCTCCCCGCTTCGGGGCCTTTCACACCCACAGACAGGTCGGGCTTAAGGGCAAACAGAGAGATCACGTCAATAAGGAAGCAGTCTGCGCTAACACACATTTTCATTAGCTTTAAGGGACAGCTCCGGGTTAAAAACAAATCCCATTACTGAGGAGAAGGGCAGGCCTAGCCCTGACCTCCTGCATCCTGAAGGCCCATCGGTATTAACAGGGCAGCTTTTCCCACGACAATGCTCATTTGTCCCCTACAGAGCCCAGCGTTTGGTCCCCGTCCCTCTGAGGGATGGAGCGGTGCATCCCAGGCCCCTGTGCCCAGCAGTCCCTGCCGTGGAGGCTGGATACCTGTGCAGCCAGAGCCCGGGGAAACCAACTCTGCGATACGGGAAACGGGCTTGTTCCTACTCCAAACCCCCACAAACCCTTGTGCTCCTGCTAAAACAAACACAGCATCGCTTCTCCCACGCCACACAAAACACCACCCATGCACCGCAGCGCAGCTCCTGCCAGGGCACAGCGAGGTTCGCAGCAGCATCGCAGATTGGGGATGGAAAAGGACAGGAGAGTGGAAGAAAAGGGTGGAAAATAGCTCCCCAGAAAGCCCCTGTGAGGCTGTATTGAGATTCCCAGTCCGAGCCTGCTATCCCTATGGAGGGATGGGCAGGACAGGTAACGTGTGGGCCCTCGCTCAGCCTGGCAGGCTGGGAGCAGGAGGAAGCTGCACAGGACGGGTAAATACCTGTATCAGCAGGGATTATCTCCTTCTGCCTGCAAATATTTGCTCACCAGAGCAGATAACAGCAGATGCGAGTCAGACACCCAGCCTTACACATGCAATCACTCGCGCTCTGGCAGCTTCATAAATCGTGCAGCGACCAAAGGTTGTAGGATCTGTTTATGGCTTCATAAGGCGGCTCCGCAATCGAACGGGTCCCAGCCCCGTTTTACACACACTGGTGACACCAGCACTGCGGGGGCTCCTCCGGGGCAGGGCATGGGGACATGTCACCAGCCGTGACACCGTGGGGCAGCCCTGGCACTGCCACCCCCAGGGCAGGGGAGTTGAAGTGACACGGAGGAACTTCCAAGCAAAGAACTGCACAAAGAGAAGTGTGAAGCTTTAGGAATTACAGCACTGAGCCACCTGGGATGCGTGCATATTGACTTAGACCCGAGCCTTTAATAAGGCAGCTAACAGCATCGCTTTTACATTCATCCCCGTTACAAGCTGAACATGCCCAGGACAAGTTAATGTTCCAGCTACAGCACTCGCCGGGCTCAACCGAGGGATTACCGCCTTGTAACTACAGCTCGCCTCCTCTCCCCTTTCTTCCTACTTTCTGTTCTTCCCCGCTGTCAGGTCAAAGCGGCTCTTCTGTCTCCACGTCTTGTTTTTGCGCTCGGCTTGCGGATCACACACGCACCTCGGGGTCCCTGCTCCGCTCGCTGCAGCCAGGAGGCCTCCTGCCCTTTCCCTTTGTAGCTGCACTACTTTTTTCAAGTCACTTTGAAGGATTCACCTCAATGTCTTTGTCACCGGCAGATGGGTCTGGAAAGCTCTCCCAAATTCAACCACCACCCACATCTGTGCTCCCGTGGCATCTCACGCTGCAAACACCCGGTGCTGGAGAAGCAATGGCAAAGGGCAGCAAGGGACTTACCAGGACATCAACGGAGCCTGGAGTAGTTTGGTATTATTGATGGGTTGTCAGTTAAGCTACAGAGGCACCACCACCCCTAAGCTGGGGATCCAGGCTGGTTAAAGTCATTCAGTTTGGGCTGGCTCAGCATCTGTGCACGCACCGTGCCCAAATTCCGGCACCTTTGCAGCGTGGTGGCCGGCACCCTGAGCCACACCACACACAGCAGTGACACCAGGACACACGACAGCAGTGGCTGGGGCCCACAGGCTGCTGGGCAGTGGCTGGCAGCACATGAAGATGGCAGCCCGGGGAGCTGGGGCTGTGAATAAAGGCCAGAGGAGAGGGACGCAGCCGGCGAGGCCCTGACCCGTGAAGGAGGGCCCCCGGGAAGCGCCCCCGGCCGCACACATGCTCGCTGTCAGCTCCACGCACACCCGTGCCCTGACGCCTGCCCACGGCCCCATCGCCGGGCAGGGGATGCTCGGGTACCCCTGCACCCCATCGCAGGCACCCGCAGCACCAGGGGCTCCAGCCCCAGCCACCCCAAATTCGGACGTCAGCGGCAGAGCACGGCCTCACAACGCTACGGCTGCGCTGAAATCCAGCGGTGGGAAGTCCCCGACTGTTCCCTGCGTAGCGTTTTATCTTAATAACATTTTATCTTGGCTGACAAGCCTGTGTAATGTGGTTTAAAAGCCACGGCTACGCTGACACTGTAACGGGGGAAAGGAGGAAAAAAAAAGCTCTTTTCTCCCGTCTAATACATTTGCTAAGGTCACAACTTTAAACCCTCTCGCTGTATCTCGCTCGCCAAGCTGGGAGGCTGCTTTGTAGAGCAGCTCCGAGCGAGCGGCAGGGAGCTCCAGCCCCGCTCCTCCCTCCCATTCAGCCTTCCTGCAATAAAGGCTCGGCTCTCGCTTCTCCTTTGCGGTTTTTGTTGGGGGAGCTCTTTTATTTCCCTCCCCCTGCTTCGTGCAGTGACTACCGCAGGCTTTGAAGGGGTAACTGCCAGGTTTCGGTGCATCCCGGGCTGGCAGGAGATGCCCCAGGTCCTGCAAGGAGTGGCTGAACACCTTAAACCAGAAACAGGACCCAAACCAAGCCAAGCTGCGGGTCAACGCAAAGCTCAGGTAAAGGGGCACACAGCAGCGGGACGCTATGGGGGATTAAAACCCCCGCACGGGTCCGGGTCCAGCCCCAGCCCTGCGGTACCGGAGTTGTGCTGCGGTAAGCGCTGCGGCGGTCTCGCGGCGCGTTATCATTAGGCAGGCAGCTATTCCAGCCTAATTACCAGCGGAAAACATGGCAGCCGCTGCCTGCTCACAACAGAACCCACCCCGTGCCATCGCCCTCAGCACAAAGGCTGCCCGAAAGAAGCAACAAAAACCAGGTACTGAATAAGAGGGGAACACAAGCACACAGCCGGGCTGGAGTGGAGAGGGAGGAGACGCTGCCCCAGGAAGGGAGCAATGAGGGTTAAGCTCTTCTTGCCAGAGCTAATTTAAGGTCAGGCAAATCCTGCTGACAGATTATTTGTCACCTAAAACGTTCACATCGATGGCTCGGCCACCACAGCCCAGCAGGAGCCGGCAAGGAGCTGCTGGCACCCCCACGGCCCACGCTGGACCACGGCGCACCCCTTTCCCAGCCCACGTCCCTCCACCCCAGGCTGTCCCCCTGCCACCTCGGCTCGGCTGTGACAGACAGACGAGCCCCAGCTCACGGCACCATCAATTATTCACACGCACCATTTCTGAATATTGATGTTAAAAGCAAATTCCCGGCCTGCCCCCCCACCTGCGTCTCACGGGAGATTTTCACGCCACGAGGACCCGAGCTCCAGTGGAGCCCACTGGGGACATCACCACCTTGGGGAAGGGGGAGACCGCCACTGCCACCGCTCGGGGGGCGGCAGGGCAGGGTCAGGAGAAGCCACCCCATGCATTTTGGGCACTGGGGGCATCACCTCCCACCCACCCCATGCCATCCCACTCCTTAGGGATTCACCCCAACCCATGGGCTGTGTTTAGCAGAGACAAAAGGAGCTTGCTCTCCCCCTCGCCTTCTCAGGAGAAAAATATTTGTAAATAAGTGTTTCCTGCTTCTGTTTATACAACTTTAAAAGACTTCAAATGCAAGCCTGCTCCCCACACTATATCATTACCCTTCATTATTGCAATTTTCCAGGCTTTAGGTGGCTGGAGAAGGAAAACAGAGGATAATGCACCACTCAATGCTGCGTATAGCAAAATGGGGAGAGAAGCAAGCCCAGCTTCCAGCCTTCTGGCCAAAGCACTTCAATAACCCCCACATCGGAGTCCCAACCCTCAGCACCCCAGCAGCTTGCTGGACCCACACAGAAGGGCACCAGCACCACGATGGCTTCGCGCTGCTTGCGCCAAGCCCCATTCCCCAGGTGTAGGTCACATCTCCAGGGGACACCCGGTCCCATCAGCAGGATAAACCCACGAGAACACTGCACGGTGCTGGGGCCACCGAGAACGAGCGGTGCCACCCACCCCGACCCGGTGACACCGGGCACGCAGCGGGCACCGGCTGGGCCGCCCCAGCGCGGCATCGCCACGGTAATTAGGGTCTGCGCTCGCAAACAAACAAGGTAGATGTCAGCACATTTCTGTAATGCGCTCGCAAGCGCCGCTGGGCAAATTAAGCCATTTCCAGCTCGGTCAACCTTCTCGGCGGCGCAGGGAGCCCCATAATGCGGAGGCAGAAAGCCCTGCGGGCTGGGGCTCGGGCAGCCCCTGCACCCACGCACGGCAGCAGGGCAACGCGTGCCCCCACCAGCCAGCACCCACATCCACACGGGCCCACGGCTCCCATCAGGAGCTGGCGCTGGGCACGGATCACCCACTCACCCCATACCCATCCATGGAGCTGCTTGGGGCAGGCAGCCCCAGCACGGCATCAGCAGCCATGGCAGAGGGCCCTTGTTCACACTGCAGAGGTCAGCAAGGGAGGGTAAACCAGATAATGAGGAGTTGGGTAGTAACCACAAAACCACCCTCTGGAGGGGCTAAACCAGCCCTGTTTTACAGCAAAGACAGGTTATCGTGTCGGACCCTGAGTGCAATCCTGACCCCACACACTGCAAAGTACCACAGCCACGTACATCGCAACAGAGATGGCCCAAAACGCAAGGGGTTCTCCCATCCCCGCCATGCATCACCGGGCTGGGGGCAAACCCAAAACATCCTCAACAAGACAGGTACTGCATTAGCCTAAATAGCACTGATGGGCAGCTGGGACACCCACAAATATGGACCGTGCTGCTTGTAACAGGGAAGGGCTCCACACGGAAATCCCATTTGTAGAACACCGCCTCGATATCTTGGGCGTTTTTTCATTTTGCATTTGTTTTATGCAGCCTTGTTTATTGCCCTGATATTTCATCCCGCAGATTCATCTTGGATCATCGTTAAGGTTCCTCCCCAGCTTGCAGAGGTGCCTCTGCTTATCGTAAAAAGCTACACCGAAATTTCTGATTAATTAAAAGCTGTAAATTGCAAGGTCAGGTGCAATAACACACACCTTCACCCTCCCAAACGCAAGGAGGACGTGGAGGCCTCTTATTTTATAGCACGGCCTATCCCTTCAAGATGTCACATCCAGCCTGGAGCCACATGGCTCCATCCTCCATGGCCCAGCCAGCACCGAGCATCGCTGCCCTCGAGAGCCTCCTCACACACAACAGGGAGATACCCTCAAAAACCCAAAGCCTTTCTCTCCGTTCCCAGTAACACCAGTGACCGTGCCGCTGGAGCTCCATACCCAACACTGCCGTGGCTGTGGAAGCGCGGGCGCTGAACGGGGACAGGCGCCATGCGCCCCCCGGCACCGGGGACGCTGCTCTTTGTGCCCAAGGACACTCACGCAGCCGTGACCACCATCTGCTCCGTGGCACAGCCCAGCCAGCTCGGGCTCCCCTGCAACCGCAACGCCTTGGGTCATCACAGCATCAAGGGTCCCCCACCACTCCCCGCAGTCCCACTTACACCCCTTACGACGCCCCTGTTTAGGCAGAAGGGGCGTCATTTGGTTCCTCCAGTTCGTCCCAGTCCCTCCCAGTGGCGCCTCCAGCTCTCCTCCAGGCGCGATACCTGCCTTGGCTTGCGCTCCCTGCCATCGCTCCACGAGCACAGCAGCAGCAGCAGCAGCATCCCCCGGTTCTCGAGCTCCTGCTCGCCACGGATCTCTTAATGCATTTCTTGGCCAAGGGTTAGGAGATTAAACACTCCATCGAAGGCGAGCTGACACAAGCTGACAGACCTGAATCTTCTGCACATGCATAAGTGCCAGTCCTCATCACAAGGATGCTTATTTGCCAGCCTCATACCTATCACTTTGGCGGGGAGTCAATCTAAATAAAGCAAATTCACTTCTTCTGATGGGGAGAGGGAGTTGCTGGGCTGTCATAAGGTTGAACTCGGCTGGCATCATCCGAAAGAGGAAGGTGCCACAGAAACGGCGCGCAGCACTTACAGCCTCTATGGAGCACAGGGAGGGGAACCAAAGCAACGGTGCCAGAGACAGCCCCAGCCCGGGGGCTCCAAGCGCCCTCCTCTTCTGGGATGAGGACCATAGGGTTTCCCATCCCAGAGAGGAGATCAGAGCGCTGCGCACACACAGCCCAGCCTCCCGGCCCCTCTCCTCTCCTCCAGCACCAAGGATTCTCATCTCAGATGAAGTTTTCATTATTTTCTGCTCTCCTCCTCTACTCCCCAACTCATTTACATTACAAAAAAATTAAACAAAAGCTGCTTTTTTTTTTTTTTGAATCTCCACTCATTACTCCCATTACATTTGTTAACATCATTATCTTCAGCTGAAGATGGCAACTATTATCAAATGTTGCACAGCTTTTGTAGACCTCTCGCTATATTACTCTGGAAAATTGCTTTAATGCTTATGCTTTTAGTGGTTTTAAAAAGCCAGCTATAGCATTAGAAGCCGTAAAGAAGATAAAAAAGTGCATCATTTGATAACATATGCGTTTCCCCCCTTTACACTGAAATATGAATACACGGCGGCAATGCAAGACACAAAAGCTTTTCCTCCACTCCAGACCCTCCGATTCGACCCTTAAATTCCCCAGTGTCCTTCCTTCCTTAAAACCCTTTAACCCAGGAGAAAGTACCGCAGTGAAATCTGGGATTCAAAGGAACACCTTCCAAACACGGCACCGCTGGGTGTGCCCAGACCCCAGCAAAACTGATTTTGGTTGAAAAAGGAGGCACAGCTGATGGGTCAAGCTGTGGGTGCCGAATCCTCGTCTTTAGGGGGGAAGAGAAGCACTGAGCAATAGGGGAAATGGATCATGCCAAGAGAGGGTGTTGGAGCAGGAGTCCCATGGGTGCCCTGCGATGGGAGATGCTCCCAGCACCAGCAGCCTTCAGACAGGAGGTATCAGCACTGGAACAAGAGAGGGTTTGTCTAACTTTAAACACAGATCACAGCATTGGGAGCTTTCACTGTAATTAAACACAATCCCCTGTAACTCGGGGCTCTAGTAACAACCTTGAGGACGCACCCAGCTCTCCAAATATGAATTGGCGAGTTTCCGTGGGCCCTGTCTGCACCCAGAGAAATCAGACAGCAAAAGCCAGCACCCAGCAGCACCGGCTGTCCCGATGGCTCCCATTATCTCCATGGGGGCATCTCTCCTCCCTGCTAATGGTTCAGGGGGTCTCATTACAGAGGACACGTCTGCTGGTCCCAACGCCTCCCGCTTTCGACTGGAAACGGGCACAGATAACCTTCAGAGCGCTGATAGCATCGTGGCTTGGCTATCTGGAGCAATGGGTTGAAAAATAAGAGGAAAAAAGAGCGAGCTCGATACCAGCCAGGGGAAAGCCAGAGATGCAAGAAGATGAGCACGAGATGCTGATTTACGGCGGCTGCGAGAGAGGTCGGAGCTCGATCGGCTTCCATCGATCACTTAATTAAACCGCAGCGGCACAAACATAGCGGACGCAGAGATCTACAGCCTCTGCCACGGCTTCAGGTGCACATGGAGCTGAAACAGCTCCAGCTCAACCCAGTGCTCTCCCAAAAAGCCAGGGTGGGCTGGGCTCGGGCAGGAGCAACACCGAAATGACCCAAGTTCAACCACGCACTAACACAAAACTCCTACAAGCCTATGACAGGAGCTCACGCTTGGTCACACAGCCCATGAGACCCACACAGAGGGATTTAAATTATCGCTTTGTTTTCCATCAGGCTTTTGGTGTTGATTTAAGCTGCCTAAACAAATAATTACGGTCTTATCTCCATCACGCAGTGGCATTAGCCGCAATTCATCATTTTTAGCTTCTTTGTTTCGTACATTGTGTACATATGTATAAATAAAGAAGGAATTCAGCCAATCGCGTTTCGTAGGACACCGGCAGCGCAAGATGCTCTTGCCAACATGGCAAAGAGAGACGTTTGTTTAAATCTGCTCTTGACTACAACCAAAATCTCATCTAGCACACTCCCTCTGTCAAGGAAACGGGGAAAAAAAAACCCAGAAACAAACAAACAAAAGAAAAAGTCACCAAGGGAGGCACAGCATTAAATCCCATGAGGACACTGGGTGCCAGGGCTGCCAAACCAGGGGGGCTCAGTGTGGCACTGCAAGGACCCCCGCGGGACCCTCACTGCCCAGCAATAGGCGAAAGCATGGGACAGCAGGCAGGGATCCCAAAACGGGCATCGTGAAACCTCGCCTCGATGATCCATGTCACCAAGAGCCAGGACAGGGGTAAGGATAACTCAGACGCGAGCGTCAGATAAGACATGACAGGTTATGCCAGAGCTCTGCCAAGGAACATCACGGAGATGATGATGAAGTTAATTCCTGACGCCGTCACGGGCGCGTTGCGCAGATACTGCACGCAGCAGCCATAGCTCTTGTTTAAACAACGGGACGTGCCAGGGCGCCCCACGGATCGCACGGCAGCGGCAGGAGGGAGGTGGAAGCAGGCCAAGAAGCAGACTCCACCTGGAGAAGCCAGCAAAACCCTCCCTGGATGGAGCCGTGCGTCTCGCACCCCGACCAGCGGCAGCAGGGGCAGCGCCAGGCTGGGCACTGAGCCACCGGCCACCACGGGCCCGGCTTCGTGTCACCACTCGCATCTCTGCACGGCTTCTGTACCGGGATACGTAGAAAATGAGATATAGAAACGTGAACGCTTCTATGCGCTCAGGAGGTGTTTACGACAGCGCAGCGTTGAATACGGTGCTGCAGTCCCCGGTGCCCATCGAGCACACGGCACCGTTGGGTTGGTGGCGTAAGGCCGCAGACAGAACACAAGACGCGAGTCAACGGGACGTTAGAGGACATCCAACAGGCGATCTCCAGCGGTGTCACCAGCCTTCCTTGCCTGCAGCGCGCTGCTCCTGTGCCATGCAAATGAGACGGGGTGTGCAGGGAGGAGCAGCTACGAGCAATCAGTCAGGGGCTGAGGCGGGCGAACAGAGCCACAGCCAGCACCAAGCTGCCATCAAAACCCCCCAGCGATGGGAAACAAAGACCAACGCGTCCCCTTGACCAACACATGAAGGGTCTTGGTGCCATCACCCACATCAGCCCAGTCCCATTCCCCAGATCTCCCAGGATCCAGTGCCAGACCCCAACTTCATGGAAAACACAAGGATTTGACCACTCTTGCAGGCAACCACCAGCCCGTTGAGCGTGCCTGGGTTTGGGTACACATCGGCCACCACAATTTGTACTTTCAGAGCTGCCTTTGGTGGAAAGACCCAGAACAGGCAACGGCGGCTCTGGAAAGGAATATTAAACATCGCAGAAATAAAAGGTATTGCTCAAGAGAAAAACATAACAAGGCTGAAACCCAGCGTGGTGCAGCCTTCAGATGAAACGGAGATGAGCTGCAAATGAATTGCTCCCTCCAAAGGGAATTTCTGGCCTTGTAAGGCGGCAGGGCCTCACCCGTCCTTCCCAGCTCAGCACCCACCACCACCCCAGGGATGGTCCCCATGGTCCCCTGTGGTGGCAACGGCTTTTGGCAGAGGCAAAGGGTGGCAGGGAGCCCAAGCAGGAGCCCCTGGGGGTACAGCAAACCATTGGGACCCCCACCTCTCCCCCCAGCCCTGCCCAAGGTCCTGCCATACCCAGCCCTTCCGCACATCCCATTTCTCAGCGCCATGCAGCTCTACAGGAAATCTCAGCTTCCAGTTAAAAATAACCCCGGTTTCCAGCCCTCGAAGGTGCGGGAAAATGTGACCTCTAAAAATTCAGGAACTGAAAGGCAAAGCAAATGAGTCCCAAATTTGTCTACGCTATAAACGTCAATTTCTCTTTGAAAGAAATGAATGTTTTTTGATGAATGTTTTCTTGAATGCCTGCTTTTGGCAGCGCTGCCATCTGTGAAAAATCTCTGCCACGCTTGCTATTAAGTTTTCATTTCCAAGAAGGGTTCATAGCGGCTTTAATCAATGGTTAAAGGATTGTCAGGAGGCCAAAGGGCCAGCAGCTTGTTTACCACAAGTGGCTTCTGTCACCACGTAAAGCACCTTTGACTGATAAGCTCAGCGCCCGCCAGACCACACACGGCTCCCTCCGCAGCCCTCTAACAAGCAACATTTTCAGAAGCGCTTTAGCCATGTCGAGCACTTAGGAACCTAATCCCTATCGACTCTCAATGAGATTTATATTCCTGAATGGCCGGCTCGCTCCTGAGAGAGGTCCCCGGGTCATTTAGAGCCATCCAGAGACTTCACCCCGCGTCCCCGACTCATTTGTTCGCCTTTTAACGCCCATCCATCAACAAAAAGCAGCGACCCTCGCCCCAGCCAAGCCCGGCGCGCCCGGCACCGGGGCTCCACGGCTGGCGAAGCGCAGTCCCGAAATGGCTGGCGTATTTGTGGATCTGGTGCGTGACTAAATCAAGAGGAACAATAAGATCTTTTTCCAGATTCGGCAAACATCAGTATAATAAAAAAAATTAATTATATGCTTGAACACATGCACCAGAGCAATGCCCTGTATTTTCTCCTAATTGTTCTCCGAGCCTTACAGAGCCACATTTAAATAAAAATGAAGCAGTTATTTAAACCGCAATTAAAGACGGAGCAATTTATTTTTAAACTAGAACTATCGTCAGCAGAGCAGGAGAGGAGGAAGGGGACCCGCACCGGGACCCGCGCCCAGCGCCGGGCAGATGCCGTGGGCCACGGGAGCCACGCAATCCACATCAGCGGGTGCAGAGGACACGGTCCACGAGCCCCCCACCCAAAAGATAAGCATTGCTCTGCACGCCCACCCCCGGCGGGGCCCCCAGCCACAGCAGCCCCGGAGCCCCCCAGCCCAGTGGCACTGGGAGAAGGCCGAGGATTTGGGCTGCGAGCCCATGCACAGGCTCAGCCCTTGCTCCTCCCCGGCAAACGCGCAGTCGCATCCCGGAGCGCGCCAGGGCCGGGCACTGCGGATGCGTTTCAGGGAGGCATCTGCACCGCTGTACTCCTTTTTTCTACCAACCAGGCGCCTGTCACCTCAACCGCAGGGTTTTCACCCAAAACGCAGCCCTGTTGGTCCCTAGGACCTTCACCCCGGGACCACCAGGAGCATCCCACACCAGGAGCATCCTCTACAGAAAAAGGCTGCCGGGAGGGGGCTGGGGAGGGAGGAAGAGAAGCAACCACAACAAAAACCCACCCTCTCTTTTCATAAGACAGCAGAATTTATCAGCCTGCAGCCCTTCACATCTGTCTCCTCATGCAAAATGAAAGAGGCTTTGAAAAACAGAGGAGATGAAATAAAGCCGTCTGTGTGAGGAAGCTGGCATCTCTGCCACTGTCACTGTCACCACGGCAGGAATAATGACCGCGATTGTTTCCGCATCTGTGTGCACGCAGGGAGGGAGGGGGAGGAAAACGCACACCCGCACCACCACCACCACCACCACCACTGCCCTCCCCACGGGCAAGCACCCCAGCCCCGCTGGCCACCCCGCTCGGCCTGAGGTGGCCATGCATGTGTGAGTCTCCCCGATGGCCGCAGTGGCAATGGTGGCACGAAGCGGCGATGACTTCAGCCCCGCCACACGCGAGATGGGTTCCCTCCCTGCAGGTTCCCAGGGCAGGCGGCTCAAGCTCAAACACAGGCGGTCTGCAGAGGTTTAACCCGTGCGGTTTTCACGTCGCTCGGCTCTGCTGCAGCGATTACTGCTGTGCTGCCCGGGAAGGCACAGCTCACCTTGGGGTGGCAGGAGCGGGGCCAGCACCGCCTTCACCTCATCGAGAGAACAATTGAAAAGGAGAAAATAGAAAGGATTCGGGCAGGGTGGAGAACCTGAACACACCATCGTGTTCACACCGACGTGCACGCCGTGCCGATCGCAGCATTAGCCCGAGCTGCTCCAGTGCCTCGCAGAAACCCACACCCCAGAGGGCTTCAGCTCTGCTTCAGCCGGAAGG
>NW_010207148.1:23767-33091 GCF_000695765.1 Mesitornis unicolor
CACAGAAGCATTAGGATTTAGCATATGTCTCGCTAACCAGGAGACAAGAGCGCAGCCCTCATAATTCAGCGAGGACCTGTACCCTCCCAGCCCGGTGACGCAGGTGAGGAGCAGCAGCAGGTCCGGTGCGGTGCAGAAGCCGCTCGTAGCACCACACTTCATTATACAGCTCTGCTGCGAGCCGTAACCTTTGCCAAGGGCTGGGTCCCAGCAGAGAAACCTCTCCCAAGGATACACAGCCTGCGGTCCAAGGGTCCCTGAGCATCTCCAGACGAGCCCAGCCAACTTGCACCAACACGTGTCACTGTGGGATGTTAACCAGCCCCGGCGGCACCTCCAAACCCCCCTGCCCTTCCCCACGTGCCACCAGAGCAACTTTCCCCTCACTGCTAACTCATTTATATTTTCCTACAGACAACACCGTGTACAATTCAGAATGATCTACCCTGGTTTACCCCAGGGATGCAGCAAGGCCTCCCTGGCACCCATCACCCCCCTCACCTCCATCACCAAGGAGCCCAAGTCCTCGACAGCAAAGATATGGGACCAGCACCAAAGGTGGGAAGTGAATCTCTGGGTCAGATTGACATCCCCCATGCCTCTGCTCCAAACCCTCCACCATCCATCCCTCTACACGCCGTTCCTCCCTTCCCTATGGCACAGCTGCTCTTGGGGTGGCCAAAGGTTTACGCTCACAGGTACACAAAGAGGTGGCAGCTCCGAGAGCGGCTGCTCGCCTGTATTTCATGCCTCGGAGCCCACCATGCTGTGTTTGGCTCGTGCTCCATCATCCTGCAGGGCTGGGAGCGGGGACAAGGAATCACACAGAACAACAGCACCTTTCCTTCTCCAAAAACAGCACCTTCCCTTCTCCAAAACCCCACACATCCTTGCTTCTCCATCCTGCACAGGAAGCAAAGGCTTCCCTGCTCTCATCAAGACGAAACTGAGCATCCTCCTCTCCTGCAGGAGCAAACAGCTGTGGTTCAGGATGGCCCAAACTTCGGCAGTCTGGGGCAATTTGAGATCAGGGCGTTTTATTTACGTGCTGCAGCCCCGTGCGTGCACGCGCGAGATCATCTCCAACGTGACTCTGCATTATCGGGGCCATAATGAGTCCTTGTTCAAGTGGATTTGATGGAATAATTATATTCCAAAAAAACCTGCAGGAAGGCGCTCTCCCCTCTTAAAGGGCAGGATCATCAAACGTTCTCGCCACATTATTTGCAGTCACACCTTCTGCTGCATCTGCTCCTTTTAAAAATCTCCAACTCCAATCTGATCTGAATATAAAAATCTGAATTATCACAGCAAAAGGAGATGTGCTCACACCTTTTTTTATCTGTTGCCATGGCGATTAGATAAAATTCACGCCAAGTCTCTGGGGAAGGATGAAATGATTTCAGACAGAATCTCACCCCACTTGGTGAGAATAACGCCTGGAGCGACTTCCCTCCGTAACAGGTCTGGGCACATGTCACGGGCGGCCAGGGATGGGGAGACGCCGGGACACCTTCGGAGGTCTCGGGACCGACAGGGGAAAAGGTCCCGCAGCACCCCCAGACAGGGACAGGGGAGGCCGACGCTGCTTTGAATCACATCAGCCCGGCCCAGGTGGAAGACACAGCATTTCATTGAAAAGGCCAATTCCTTGCCGGCCGCTCGGTCACGGCTTTCGCAGAGGAGCTGTCGGTGCGCATCGCCCCACGAGGGAGCAGGGATGGGGCGGCCTCGTGCCCAAGCACCCCCAGACCCACACGCACCCCACCAGGGTGATTCTGCATTCAGCCAAAACCAAACAAAGGCGCTAAATAAACAAGTACGCACCGGTCACAGCCCTCCGTAACTTATCTCGACAAAGACCAACGCGCAAACAAGGGCCGCCTTTCGCCTCGCCGTGTTTATTCTGCCCCAGCTCCCAGCTTTTCTCCAGTAACAGGAGGCTGCCGTCTCCCAGAACAAGGCCATTGATAGGGGGACAAAGCCGAATTATCCAGGCCCTGGCTCCTCTGCCCCCTGGTCCATCCCTCCATGCCCCCAAGCACGCAGCACCCATCAATCCTCACTGGGTGTTTAGTGGCCAGCAGCCTCACGCTGCGTCCCCAGACTCACCGCATTCTGAGGCGAAGGCAAGGGAATTTGTGTATGGTTACACTTATAATAGAGAGAAATATAACAGGCAGCAGATGCCGCAAGGTGCAGGAGAGGAGAGCACCCATCTTTGGGGTGAACGGCCACATTCACCCCCAGGAAAGCTGCAGGTTTAGTTCCCACATCACCAAAGAGTTGCTGAGATGGGTTTGAGGACCCCGTGAGCAGCCGTGGGCAGAGCAGAGGATGGGACAGAAAGGGCTGCTCAGGTCAAATTAAGCTCACATCTGAACCACTGCAAACAGATTACCTTAGATGTGTCTTCAACTCTGAAATTCAACGTTCAATCAAGAACATACACCAAAAAGATGTCTAAAACTTCACAGAACTCAGTTTTTTTCAGCTCCATCCTTCTGGCAAGCTTTACGTTTTGCTTTCCAGAAAAAGGACTTTGTGGATATCCAGTGACTGAGGAAGTACATCCAAGTATCTGCAGCCCTCAGAGGACACACATTAAGGTTGCTGAAAAAAGCAGCACCCCGAGACACGTCAGTGCACTGACAAGGGCTGTATTTAACTCTTCCCAACACAACCCATCGGGTGCACGACACCGCAGCTCCCTGCGTCACCGCTCGCCACACGCTCCACCGGTGCCCACGTCCATCGGATGCACACCGGCACGGGGACAACGTGCCCCGTTCTGCAGGGCCCGTGCCTGCGTACACGTCTGTGTGTCAGGTCACGGAGATACAGCCGCGCCGTGCCCAAAATGAGAGGAGTCGGTGCCGTCCATCTCCATCTCTGCCACAGCCACCACAGCACGGGGACCAAAGCAGCTCCAGTCGCATCCGCCACACAGCTCCTCCACGACAAATCCAAGCCACGCACGTGCATGCGATTCTTGCATTACCCAGCCTGCTGATAGCGCTTTAAATATTTCTTAAAAGGCTATTTACCACGTTGAGCTCTTAAACTGGTTTCTAGCAGGAGCTTCTCCCTCTTCCCCTATGGAAAATGGAGAGGGCTGGTAAGACGCTCTGCTCAGCCACCATCCCCCAGTTTCCTCCCTTGTTCTCCCCTAAAAAGATGTCGAGATTCATCGATAGTGACAGGGCCTGAAGTCGCAGCCTGGGTGCGAGGCGCAGTCTCAAGCCCGGTCCCGGATTTGGGAAGCGCTGCTGCTTTACTGCAAAAGCCAGCCTAGACCCAACACCACGGCCCTGCACACCAGCGGCAGGGCCGAGAACGAGCGGCGAGATTGATTTTGATGTGAGCACCAGCACAGCAAATGGGTTTTTGAAAACCCTATAATTTCTCCGCAACCCTTGACTTCACTAAACACACATTTTTAGACTACAGCACAGTTAGGTAGGCATTAAACAGAAATGAGCTGCACTAATGATGATTTATGTGCGGGATAACCTCCCATAAAGAATTCATCTGTGATTTCAGGGTAAGTTACGCTGTTGCCAAGTTAACCAAATAACGCAACTCGCCACCCCAACTCCCGACTGCAGCAGCACAAGGCAGGCACAGAGCATCCCTCCCCTGCATCGCCTTCCAGCCCAGACCCAGCAGCGGAGAAATCCCATTTCTCTTCCCAAAAAGGCCGGCACCAAGGCTTGTCTGAAAAGACACAGCTGAGAGGCCCAGCAGCCAAGGTTGGGAGCCCCATAATCCCAATTTAGCATGACAAGAACCCAAGAACGCTCACAAACAGGCCATCCAGCCCACGCATGGGGCTCACCAGAACAGCAGCCCCAAGGGAAACGCTTGCTCCCCATTTCCGAGCTACAAAATCTTTTGGTTTGGCGGGGGAAAAAACCAAGCACGTGAAGAAAAGCAGACATTTACTGTGAAAACAGTCACTGAAATAGAGCTTTCTGCCACAGAGAGGTCTGGATGGAGATGTCTCCTGCTCCAACGCATTGGGACTGTGCACCCCTGCTCCCGACCTGCGCTGGGGAGATGCCACAGGAAGCACCAGGGCAAAGTTGTGGGAGCAGCAGCGAGTTTGGCGCACTGACGTTGTGAGGAGCCCACCACTGAAGGCACCGTCCGGCCTCAGCACCGCATTGCAGCTCTTCTCAGCCTTTCCTGGCTTCCACGACTTCTCGTGCCACGCACTCTGAACAGCGGGGACACCCCCTCCCCTCCTCACCCTGCTTGTGTGGAATTAGGACAGAAGCAGAGGTTCACCACAGGGCAAGAAAAATCCACATTTTTGGTAACAGCAAAGCCGGTTTTAGCTCCAACACAAAAGCAATGAAAAAAATGAGCTTCAGGCAGATACTATATTTGTAATCCAATGGCAAAACGTGTTTGCTTGTGTTGACTCCGCACCGTAACACAATTTATATGTTCTGTCTTTAGGGTAATTATTGCTTTAGAATGTTAAAATCGTTCCACCCTAATTAAATCATCATATTAAAAAAGATCCACTGCCACAGCAAACTCGAGAACAAGTCTGGTTAAGACCACGCAAGCGCACGGATGCTCGGTTGACAAACTTGTTGGCGAGTAAACCAGCCACGCTCTGCGAACACGGAGCATGGGCACCACTCTGCTCCTTCTCATTGAACCCTGTGAGCTGTGAGCAACCACCCCTTTGCCAAAAACACGGCCAGAGCCAGCACGGCATCAGCAGCCACTGAGGAGTGAACACCACGGGCTCTTGTGCCGATGGTCGTCACCGTGCCCGGCCCATTGAACAGGGCACGGCTGTGGTAGGACAGAGCATCACCACCCGCACACCTTGATGGTCCAGGAAATGGACCACGCATCGCTCATCGCCGCCCTGCGCCCATCTCCATGTGCTGACTCAGCACATTGGCTGCACCTCAGGCACCGGCCAGAGCCGCCCCAGCCCTCAGGGGAACCGGTCACCCCTCTCCAGGTGAAGCACTTGGTAAGCTCCTTAAGCAAGAAGCATCCCTGCGAGAGGGGTCAGAGCAAATCGCCTCCCGTGCTTGGTCAGCATCTGCCCTCCCGTGTCTGCTCCCCACGGCACGGCCAGCGCAGCCACGGGGAGCACGGGGGCTTGCTGACCTGTGAGCAAACACCAAGCGCAGAGCGCTCACTTCGGGCAAAATCCTGTAACTCTCTCCGGATCCCCCTGGGGAAAGCAGTATTGATTGCTTTAGTACCAGTTTACACATGCTGCGCAGGGTGGCCGGCGCTGCCATCAATACCGGCACCGGGGAGGGAGCCAAAGGGTCACCCCGGCACACGAGGACACGGGGATGCGCCCAGCTCCAAGGTGGGACAGCAGGAGACGCGCCATGCCATTTTTGCCAAGTTCCTTTCCCCATGGCTAAAACAGCTGAGAAAACTTGCAAAAGAATCTGGGATATTCCCTTGCGCATCATCCCGAGACCACCAAAACCAGCTCTGACTGCAGGAGTGACATGGAGGGCACGGGCAGGCGCCTTCCTGTTATCCAAACCCCAGCTGCCAGGTACCCGGCACAAACCGAAGCCACACGTTGTCACACTTAAAGTACACATCCACGAGCCCAGAAACACAGCAAAGTATCAACCACAGCGCCCAGGAGACCCCAAACACACTACCAGCGTTTTCCAGTATAAAGCCACAAGACGCTCATCAATAAAGCACAATAAAGGTGCAGACAATAAAACCAGAACAGCATCCGCCACGACCGAGTTCCACACGCGGCCAAGCCCGATTTTCCGAGAGAACAGCGGCTCCGCTCTTACCTGGGATGATAGAGACGGTGTCTTTCTCCCAGGACACAACACTAACGTATTCCTGCACTGAAGAGGGGATGAGGCACTTGAAAACAGCCACGTTTCCACGCATCGACCTTTGGTCCTCCACCCGAACGGTGTATGGCTCCCTGAAAACTGCGGAGAGGAGCAGATGGTTGGTAGCGTGACAGTGCTGCGGGAAAACACGCTGCCTTTTGCTTCAATCCCACGTTTCCCAAACAAACCAACCCACCCAGTCACAAGCCGCTTCCATCCCAAGCACCGGGAAGGAAGCCGCTCTTCTCTTTTGGGGACGGCAGCCAGGGGTGCAGAGGGGATGCCCGGCCCAGCTCCTGCTGCTGGGACCCCAACACTGTCCCCAGTGTCCCCACCATGTGCCCTGGTCCTCCAGGAGACACGTACCTCCTTACTGTGACCATAATTGAGCCCTGTAGGGACTGTAGGGGACACACACCTGGGCACCGCTGTTGTGAGACACAGACACTCACTCCCTCATTTACCACCACCCCTCAGCAGAACAAGAGCACCTCCCAAATCTCCTAAGACAGAGCTCCCCAGCAGCCCCAAAGGGAGGAATTTTCCCCAGATGGAAAGCACCTGATAGCAATTCATCACATCCCTCACCCAAACAAGCAAGCAGGGGGAGGTGACCATATTTCCACCCCGATTCTCCAGGCTTTCAGGGCACCCTGCTCTGCTGTAAGGTCAGGACAGAGCTGAGGGCAGGGGGAGAAGTTGGCCATGGAAAGGGACCCCAGAGCCAAAGCAGATTAGCTCTCAAAAGCCTCCTTAACCACACGGAGCAGGAGGTTTATTCACAGGCTTTAAAGGCCAGCAGCGACCAAGGAGCACCCAGCCTGGTCTGCTGCACGCTCACCACTGCCACGACTGCCCCAGCCCAGCATGGACCTCATGCACGGGCACCCATGTTCACCCAGGAGCAGTTCCCACAAAGAGACTGCTAACACTCTTTAACCTTGCCCTTAGCTGGAGAGGTTTGCTCCGCACGCTCACCAACAGCTTTGGCAAAGCTTCCAGAGACTTCTCCAATTCCTCCTGTTTTCAGCACCATTTTAATTGGCGTTGCTGGGTGCGTCACCATTACAAAGCACTGGGATGCACGATGACCGGGAGGAAGCAGAAGCGCGGAAATCCTTCGTAATCGTTTCCAAACACCACGAAGCCAAAGCTGGAGCCACCCTGGTGGCCCTGGAGACCTGCATTAGGGCACCCTCTCTCTCCCCAAACCAAGGGCTCACCCACTCCTGGGCTACTGGCCACTGCCCGGCCGCCCCAGCCTGCGGTCCCCATGTATCTGCATTTACTGCGCCCCATGCACCACACTGTGGTTTATAGGTAACCCGAGAGCGTTGGTAAATGATTCACTCTGCGGAAGGGGGTTAATACCCATTTACTCTGCAGTACAAGGTATTAAAGCCAAAAACCCCTGTAGTCACTCCTGTCACGTTCCCTCTGCTAGCCCCACTTTTAATAGGTTACACAATGAAGCCGTTCCTGGGCTATTAGCCCTCCTCAGCCTGGTCAATCATTTACTGTAATGGCTTTGGGAAGCAGCTCTTTGCCATATTCCTCCTTTTTTTTCTTTGCTTAATAAGCCTTGGCAGGCTGGGGCTGGGTGCTGCAGTGGGACCGGACGGGCTTGAGGAGGGGCTGTGGGACATAGTAGGGGTCTCCCCACCACAAAAAGAGGCTCAAAAGCAGAGGAGCGGCCACACCGCTGCCCCTCAGCCCGTGCTGGAGACCCCCAAGCTGTGCGGAGAGCTCCTACCTGCTTTAACACGGATATTCGGGCTCCTGATTTTGCCAGCCGAGTTCTCCGCGGTGCAGAAGTAGTCGTTGTCGTGGATGAAGCTGTTGAAGGCTGATGGCGAGAAGGGGTAGAGCTGCAAAGTCCCATTGGCATGGACATGCCGGATGTGGGGCACATCGTAGATGTCGTCGCCTGTGGCCAGGTACCAGCGAAGGACGGCGCTGGGTGACCCTGCTGCCGGGCAGGGGATCACCACCCCCACGGTGCTGGAGAAGGTGACTTGCTGGATGGAGTCGTTCACAAAGTAGAGGCTGGTTCCAACATCTTCAGCGTGCGCTGCGGAGAAAGCAGAGGCCGTGAGGGCAAGGGAGGGTTACTGCAGAAATCACTGATGCTCACTGGCGCAACGAGCGTCCCTCAGTAAAGTGCCCTGGAGCCCAGTCCCTGGACCCCCCCCCATATTGGGGAAGGGGAGCAGAGGGGCATCAGCGCATGGGCTGGAAGCACAACGGCCACGTTCACAGCCCCACTCCCACCCGTCCCTCAGCCTGGCAGCAGGCATCCCTGCACCGCTGTCTTGCCAATGGACGGGGTCAATAGAAAGGACTCGGACACCAATAGAAAGGAGTAGGCTTATTTTACCATCTGTTTCAAGGTAACACTAAAATAAGGTAATGCATTTAGTCAAAAAAAAAAAAAGGTAAGCTTATTATACTAGAGTTTAAGCAGCAGAAAGAAGCAGCAAGGTAATGCACCTAATCATTCATCACTGTAGCTAACTTGGTGTAGTAAGATACATCCATCACCAAACGCCCTAATAATCCATTGCCATCACCCAGACCGCAGCCGCTGGGGAGCCCCGGTCGCAGCGAGGATCTGGAGCTCCTCTCCTGGCAATGGGGGGTCCTACACAGTGTGTCCACCTGTAGGGGAGGTCTCCACAGCGCTGCAAGGGGGTCCAGCTTTTCTACATCGAACAACCAATTCTCCAACCTCCAAATGCGGAAACATCTGGTCTCACCCCTCCGTTGGACACCACCCAAAGCCTGGCCAGGGCTCAGAGAGGAACCCAGAGGAGGTTCTATATTGATTTTGATCATGTATTTCTTAACAAAGCCAAATGTCTGCTTCCACATCCTTGCGGTATGCTAAAAAAAAGCTCTTTCTGCTGATTACTGCTCCAAGCAACAAGCGTTACATCTGCTGGTTACGGTCACACCGGCTGGTGGTGGCTGCCACACAATAAGCATTATAGCTGCTGATTATTGTTACACGAGAAACATCACAACAAAGCTGTGCAGAGCGGCATCAAAATACATATATATTCATATCAAAACAGCAGGACACACATAATACATTGCATGTGCGATCAATGCTACGCATATTAGATATATTATGGGGTGGAGAGACTCATCTAGAGGCCAACGGTGGTTCAGGGCCTGTTGTTCAGGCCCCAGCGCTTCAACCACCCAAGCAAGGACCAAGACACGCATGGTTCGAGGGCACAGCCCACGGCAGAGCTCGCAGCCACTCGGATACCCAGGAGCAGCTCTCCAGGGCACGTCTCCATCCTTCACATCAAGGGAAGGGACCTCTTCCTCCAACTCCTCCAGCCCCTCCTGCCCGCTCTCCCGGACCACGAGCTCCCCGTTCCCCAGCGAAGGCAGCCAGATTGGCTCTAAATAAGGCAGAGGAGGCCCCCAGTCACTTAGATCCGCTTTCTTTTTTTAGCTG
>NW_010207148.1:33436-39418 GCF_000695765.1 Mesitornis unicolor
GTGGTGCCGCGGAGCCAATAAGCAGATCACTACCGTGCCATCGGTTCAACAGCGAGTCACGGGGGACCCGCCGTGACCTCGATTTCTTAACTTGGGGAGGAGGGGACACGAGCAGGGGGAGAGGAGCGAGCGCCTGATCCAGATGGAGAGCCCTGCCTCGGCTCCGAGGGCGAGCGCGCCGCGGCTGCTGGTGAGCATCACTGCCCACGGCCACCTGCACCTCCCCAAAAAGCCTCCTCCAGCACCGGGGAGCACATCCCTCTCCCATCGCCCTCAACCAAGTCAAGATGGGAAGCCCTAGAACACCTCACCCCTTCAGAGCAGGGTCCTCTCCATCCTTTTCTCAGCCGGACAAACAACCTCCTGCCTCTTTCAGGCTCAGGTGAGAGCACCCAGTTCTTGCTCTCCACGTACTCCACACCAGATTACCACCTAAAACAGCAAAATTTCCCCTTTTGGCCTACTCAGGGCCCAGCAAACCCAGCCATGTAAGGCACTCACTGCCCAGTAAGGTCCAGCGCTGCCACCGCACGCAAAACAACAGATTTATAGGTCAGGAAAGCATCTCCTTATCTCCACGCACACCAGCACATCCAGCTCCCTGTGTCCGTGCACAGGTAGAAGCAGAAAAAGCCATTTATTTGCTCCCCTCACTAGAAGAACCAGCAGAAGGATGGACCGGAGGAGCAGTGCTCCAGCCCAGCCTCCCGCACCGCGGTGCCAGGCTGCGCAGAGCCACGGGGCCACCGCACGGCCCCGCGGATGTCATTTTGTGACATCTCCGGGCTGGTTTGTCCTCATGAATCAGCACTTCCCTTCATCAGAGCAGCGCGGTGCTTCTCCCAAATACATGAAAGAGGGGGAAAAAAACCCCAAACCCCTCACGTTCGCAGGCAGAGGAAAGAAAACAAAGCGCACGCGAGCGGCGCTGAGCTATTTGTGGCAACGCCTGTCGCATGAGCGAAGCAGAAGATGGCTGGAAGATGGCAAGGCACAAAGCAAAAGCCGCCCTTCAAAGGACCAGGAGCATCCCTCTGTGCTCAGCATCTCAGCAGCCACCCGGCTCCATCCAACACCCGCACCCCAAATCCCAGAGCACGGCGTGAGAAGGCTCCTGCCATAATAAAGGCTGGAGGACAGCGAAATGCCTTCCCAAGGCAGCGCCCAGGAAGGTTTAGGGACGGACGGGTGAGGGGCTGGGGTGAGGAGGAGTGGAAAAATACCTCATCAACAGAGAAATCCAGGTTACCCGCAAAGCTTTTTCAGGTCAAAGGGGGAAAAGGGATTTTTAATAGAAAATGGAAGTTATGGGATTGGCAATAGTTATGTGACAGACGCATAGAGTTAAATCCAGATAATCTCCTTTACCATTTAGCATTGAGCAGCATCCTAATTCCATGCTTCATAAAACTGTCTCTAAATCACCGAGAGAGATTAAAAATTTAGAAATAGCCCCGCAATATTTTTAAACCAGAAATCACTGCTCACATCTGGTCAGATGTGCTGACCCTAACCTAAATACCGAGGGCATTAATTCACACTGAACCTGAAAAGAGGAGCCAAAACGGGATGGTTTCTGCTGGGAAAACACAGCGGCGCAGGCGCACAGCCCCAGCCCGCCGGTACCTGGAAGCCGCACAAAGCCCTGTGCATAGCTGGACACCATCTAGCTCGCTCCAAAAGGCATCTGTTTTAAGTTATCGGAGCACAATCTCCTCAAATTGTAGTAAATTACAACCTAGAGGTATTGAAATATTAATATCTCAATCCGAGCTGGGAGAAGCAAGTCATTTTGCCACCATCCCCGAGGAACATTTACTCGTCTCCATCACTGGACTTTCCACACTCCAGTACCTTCGGCAGCACGGCGAGGCGGTACAGAAAGCACTCGTTTGCTCTAACGAGCAGCTCGGGCAGCGCAGCCATGAACTGACCCCGGGGTCCATCACCAAGCCACGTATTTCTGGAAAAGGCAGCTGAGACGGAGGTGCGAGCCCCACGCGAGGGGAGGCACAGGCTGAAACTTCTGCGAGCGCAGAAATGCCATCACCTCCGGCAGCGCGCCCCTTCCTCCCCCCAGACCTCACAGGGAAGAGCCCGTCCTTCCCTAGAAGTGGATTTAGGGCCGGTCTATCACCTCTAATCATCGCTGTTTGCCACGATGAAGCGGTTCGCTGGCATTCGAAAGGTTTTGCAGCACCTCAGAAAGGGCAAGCACAAGCACAAGACCCCAGGTCACATTTCCTCCTGGCATCATCCAGACCCCCCTCATGGGTTTGGTGGTCCAAGCACCCAAACGCCCCCCCCCAAATGCCTGGTGAGATGCTGCCCAGCACTGGCACAGCAGGAAGCCCACCCATGGGCCAGCAGAGGGGCTGCGGGGGCCACCAGGGCTTGTCCAGCCACCAGCTGTACAGGGCTGCAGGGACGCTGTGAGGAACAGCAGGCTAATCACCGCCCTGCCGCTCATTTATTATCCTCATTAAGGGTGTTTGACACCTGCCCTGTTCAAGGAGAAAGTGAACCCAAGCTTGGCACGCATTGCGGGGTGGGAATTACAGGTAGGTGGCAAGTCCTAATCTTCCCTCTCCACGGCCTTAGGACACAACAGTAATTCCACCACACGTTTGTAACGCTGGAGCCCTCTTTGGCCTCCCCTGGAACGAGCTTCCCTCCAGCCCTCATCTTCAGGATGCTCTTAATTGCCTTTCTCCTAACGAAGAGAGCGACCTTGGAGCTGACGGAGCAAGAAGCGACATCTCCCCCCCCTGTGGCACAGCCCCTCCAGCCCCAGCACCACGGTCGTCCCCAACACGCAGCCGCCGTCACCAAGGAGGAGGCGGCTGCCCCTGGCCCTCTGTGGGCTCAAATGCCTGGAGCCAGAGCCGCCTGCTCCTTGGTGCATCTGCATGGAAATCAGGGCCTGAACCACCTCCAGCTCTTACGGCAGCACCCAGGCTCAGGCTGTAACCCTTGCCTGGGAAAAACACCGTTCCCCGCTGATTCGGCTGGTCCCTGAACCTCCCCCATCAGCCTGCTGGAGGTACCAGTCTGGTCGCCCCATCCACACAAGGGGCCGGGCATCCCCCAGCTGCAGATGTCATCCCCCAGCTCCAGGCATCATCCCGAGCCCCACAACCTGTCCGAGCTCTCCTCTACAAGGATTTGCACCACACGGCTGACGGGTACAAGAAATGAGGGGAACAACCCATGGAGCAAGCTCCAAAACCTCCTCGCCCACCTCCTCCTTTCCCCCTCTTCCAGCAGCTGAGAGCCACCGACGCAGCCATTCCCAAGAGGCAGCAGCTGGGGCAGGCAGCAAGCATCGGGAAATGGATTTCCTAAATATTTGGTATGTTGCTGGCAGATGATGGCAGCAACACGCAGATTGTATGTGGTGGGGTTTATCTCCTAAGGATCTACGAGCAGGGAAAGGGTAACTCCCAAAATCATGATTATGTAAAAAACATGTAGCTGGATTTCCAAGACAAGAAGCACTCTGCGCCCAGACGTGCCACTGCACAAACCTCCCCATTAAAGCACACATCACGACGACGAAACGCCTTCCCCCTCCGTGCCCTCCGAGGGCATCGCCCCCATTGCCAGCCCGATTTTCCAGCTGGAGATGGCTTCATGCTGTCCAAGGCACAGCTCTGCTCTCGCTGCCATGTCGGAGCCATTCCTGCCACAAAGAGCGGCTCCCAGCTTCATCCCTGCGCTCGGCTGGGCAGCTGCTCCCAAGGAGGACGGAGCCGCTCGTCCCTTCACCCCAGGACCATCTGGGCAGGGAGCGGAGCACCAGAGCAGAAAGGTGCCAGGGCTGCCCACAGCTCAGCCCCCCAGCAGCCCCCATCTGCGGGAAGGGATGCTCGGCACCGCATCCCAGTGCCCGCGCCAGGCACAGCCAATTCCTCCAGGGAGAAAACGCATCGGGAAATATTGGGGTTGCTTGGATGGCTTTGCCCATCCAAAGGCAGGAGCAGCCCCAAACCCACGCCAGGCTCTGGGCCAGTCACCACCGTGGCTCCTCGATTTTGGCAATCCGCAAGGATAAACAAGCGCCGGGCACGGCGAGGAGTTGAGCACTGCAGGCTTCTCCTCCGTGCATTTAATGAGGTTTCCATGTTTCATTTCAGAGACAAACGAGCGCTGTGCCACGCTGGGGGGCCGAGATGGGGAGAGATTAAAACACGCGAGCTGCATAGTTCACCGCACCCAATGCGGGAACAGAACCGTAATATAACGCCAACAGAAATCAGGCGGCACAGACCCAGTGAGAGCACGCAGGGAGATGCTTCCCCAGCTCCAAAGCCTCTCGATTTTGACCAGTCTGCTCTTCATCACACCACTCGCCTCCCCTCCTCCTCCCGCTGACACTGCCAGACCATCTTGCCGCTCACCTCCCCGTCGGTTTGCTTGCCAACCACCTATTTGTGTTGATTTTATAAGCCGGGGAGAAATAAGCAGCTACAGCCCATCGAGGGATTTCTAAACTTCAGTGGTCCTCTGGACCAAATGTTTATTTGCTTCCAGTCTCTACTCCAGCTCTTGTTCTACAGCAGGAGCACGTTAAAAGGATGTGCTTCGATGCCCAGAAATATTAAGTATCTGAAAGGTTTATCATGCATTAAGCAATTCATTTTTTTTTTATCCTATTATTATAATGAAACTTCCACTGTATTGCTGTCCTCTCTCTGGAACCGTTTCACTTTAACACTTTCCATCACCAGGACTGCTCCACGCTGAAAATACATTTTATTCCTTAAAAAAGAGAGAAAATGAGGCCACGAGGAGTTGTGCTAATGGAGGCTTTTAATTTGCTCTTCTCAGAAGAGATAGCTCTGTGGGAAGAGATCCCTTTTCCAAGAAGCTGGGGCTCAAACGTGCAAAAGCGATAAGCCCCGTGCAGCTCGGTATTATTTTGACTACTGGGGGGAAGGAAATTGTAGCCTCCTCGACGGTTATTTGGTCTTGGTTTTGTTTTTTCCTTCTAGCACAGTAAAAAATGCAAATGTAAGCAAAGCAGACGCTGGCACGTTCGGCTCAGCAGATCCTAAACACAATAGCGATTTTGGGTAAAGCTCCCAAACGCAGCTTCACCCAGCTCGAATAAAGCAGCTATTCCATAATTAATAATTGACGGAATAATTGATCATCACCACACCACCAGACAAGATGCCCTATTAAACCTCTGCAAATATTTTTGGTGGGTTAACACTCAGATAAATGGGTAATGTAATAGGCAGCAAGAGAAGTCTCATGTGAGCAGGCAGCTCCGTCCCCTTTCTTTCACTTTCCTCATTCCCTAAAATTTCCCCCTTGCTGTTGTCAACCGTCAAAAAGAGATAATTAGGGCCAATGTCATTTGACATCCTTCAAGCAGCCAATTTTCCAAAAGGTGGGCGCTTCCATCACCACATCTGCGGCTCAGCTCATGTGCAGAGAGGTAATTTATTACAGAAGCATAATTAAAAATTCCCGCAGAATCGGAAACGGGCAATTCCTTTATGTAACATCGATCGATCGCTGTAACAACCGCGCGGCGATTTGACTACCCCTGTTACGTGCCGCTCCTTGGCTTGCCTTTTTTAATTGCATCTATAGCAGGGACTCGGTTTAGAGTATTACCTCTATACATTTGGACAGCAGCCGCTTAATCCCCAACTTTAAATTAATCTCTAATCTTTAACTGCGCACCAAATAACCGAGAGGAGGCTACAAATACCCATCAATAACCGCACTTGTTTCACGATATTACCCCCCACACACTATCTGATTAATATCAAGACGCTGGGATACGCTTCATACAGCATTCCTGGAGGGAAGGAGGCTTTTTTTTACAGCATCGCTGGATTTGGGGTGTTGGACGGGATGAAATCGCCGCTCCGAGGGGTCCCGGGGACACGGAGCGGGGCTCTCCAGTGCGGCGGCGGCGCGGAGCCTCCCCCCCTCCCCAAAAAAACCACCGGCACCCGCGGGAGC
>NW_010207149.1:0-2326 GCF_000695765.1 Mesitornis unicolor
GTGAGGATGCTGTGGGAGACTGTGTCAAAGAATTCTGCTGATATCACACAGAAGGCAAACAATTAAAACTGGAAAGACTTTGCTGTTAGCTCTCCAGAACACCCAGATCCACACAAAATTTGACTGTGGGCCAAATGCACTCACATTATAATCTCTACTTGCTTTTCTTCTGCTGACTTGCAAACCGCTGGTAGGCAGTGGTACAAAGTTCAACTGGCAGCCATTTAATAATAGCATTCCTGAAGGGCTGATATCAGAGCTAATGATACTGTTTTAATACCTTTAATAGTTATGTGGATAATGGGATGCATTGCACAGTCAGTCCACTGCTGGTACCAAGTACAAGGGAGTAGCTGGTACAGTGGAGAGCAGGGCTGCTCTTCAGAGGGTGTTTGGCTGTAGAAATGAGCTGCCAGAATCTGTTTATAGAAATGGACTGACATGTAGGACAAGGCCTGAAGAGCAGGACCCTGAGTACTGCTCAAGTCATGACCATAAAAGGGGTAAACAAGGACCTGAAAAACAGGAATTTCAACACTGAGAAAAACAAGTTCCAGGCACCCTGCTGAGAAAGGCCTCAGGGGCTGTGTCTGAAAGGCAAGAGGTGTTTGTTAGTGTAGCAGTGCATCACTGACCAATGAAATGCAGCCCCGCGCAAATGAACCAATCAGTTTAAAATACGCAGCCAATGTAAGCAGGTATAAGGAAGCCACTACACACAATAAACCGACATTTTGCTTGCATCAAGCGGTGTCCCGTCTCTCAATCGCCGCACTGACAGAAATCTTATTAATTTCAACACAGGCAGAGGCAATTTCCTGCACCTGGAATAGAGCAACTGCTTGCAAGAGCACAAGCTGGGGGACAACTGGGTGGAAAGTAGCTTTGCAAGGACTTAGGGTCCTGATGGACAGCAAGCTGAACATGGGCCAACAGCATGCTTATACTAGGGTGTATTACACATGAGCGTAGCCAACAGCCTGAGCGACATGGTTATTTCCCCTCCATTTGGTACCTGTGTACTCCAGACTTCATTTGGAGTACTATGTCCAGTTTTGGACCCCCCAGTACAGGAAGAACAGTGACAAACTGCAGTAAGTCCTGGACAATGCCAAAAGAGGGTCAGGGGGGCTGGAGCATGATGTACGATGTGCAGCTGAGGGAGCTGGGTTTGTTCAGTCTGGAAAAAAGGCGGTCAAGAGGAAATCTTACTGCTGCTCGCAACTGCTGTCTAGATCAGAGGATGTACAGCAGACAAGCTCAAGACTCACCTTGGAGGTTCACACTGATAGGACAAAAGGCAACAGCCATAACCTGGGACACTGAAAGTTCCAGTTAGATATTAGGAAGATCTTTTGCACTATGAGGGTGATCAAACATTGGTACAGACTTGGAAATACTCAAAACTCAAGGAACAAGTCATAAGGAATCTGACCTAAGCTGGTCTGGCCTTGCTTTAGAGGTGGGGTGTGCTGGGCCTGATCATGTCCAGACCTCCAGCCTACAGAGTTCTGTGATCCTGTGATTTAATAAATTATTGCAAAATTCCTGCAGATGAATGAATAAGCCAGAGAAACTTCCTGGCCATCTTGTGCTCTGGCTAAGTCTGCACAAAATATGGATACCCTGATATAAGTTACTCTCAGCTACGATTAAACTGGCTTTCTCTGTATTGTTGGCTTTTAAGTGTGTCCTTCAAAATGAACACTCTTCCTCATATGGATTATTTTGTAAAGGCTTATTATTTGCCATCAGCATTTTTAGTTTCTGTGATCTTTCTCACTCTCCATGACCTTTACACTGTCAGCATGAGTAACTCAGCTGACTAATATGAATGATGTGTTTCCATGCTTCATTCCACTTCATTATTTATATTTTAAATGAAACTTGGTCAGTCACATATCTATTAATATTATCCTGGACATCTTTACTCAGTACTGTGATAAATGATTCAGTCTCAAATAGAATTTTGTAATTAAAGGTTATAATTTATTAAAAGAGTAAAGGCAAGCAAACAGCCCTGGGTATGTGGGGAGTCTGCGCTCCGCCTCCGCACACTGTACAGTTCTTTTTCTGGGTTTATATTTCTTTAACTAATACATATTAATTAAATTTCTCAATACGCCTATACATATGCATAACCTATCCTCGCTTCATATTATAATTAGTTTTCCTCCTATTTTGCACTTGTGTAGTATCTTCTGTCGGTGGTCGTCCTTATCTTCTTGCGCAGATTCAATTACTTCTTGGTTTTGTTTTGTTTTTAAAACAGCAGGAACGGTGTTACCGACTTCTGAAACACGTTCTCAAGAAACTCTTTACATTG
>NW_010207149.1:2397-8490 GCF_000695765.1 Mesitornis unicolor
CCTCATGATCTCAACATTGTTTTTTTCTTCTAACACGAATCAGACCAACATATCTCACAGTACTATTCCATCCTTACAGTCCTCAGACCAGCTTGCTGTCTACTTGGACCATGTTTATCTCCAAGTCAAGTACATCCTGGGGCTGGGAGCTGTGGGGAGAAGGCAGCGTTGGTGTCTGTTCCTCTAAGCATTCAATGACAGCTTAAAGTCTGCAACACCGCAGCTGCACTGTTTCCAGAGGATATGCTTCAGTGATTGGCTACAGCAGGAAATACACAATCTGAAAGGTTATCACACAAAAAAAGAGAATTATACAGATTATGATTCAATAAGAAGATATTAAAAGTTAAAAAGATAGGTTGCTGCATTAATCCTAGACATACATTACTTCTTGCCTTCTTATATTTAGTTTTCCCATGCCACCAAGTTTGCATTGCAGGGATCCTTTTCTGCCAATAAAACTCTTTACTGATAGATTTAGACACTGATTATCTATAAATTTTTTTAGTTTGAGTAAGTACTCCAAGAAGAGCTATATGACATATCTAAAATACTTTATCATTTCCTCGACAAACATACCAGCAAATAGAGAGCAGCAAAAGTAAACTCTCAGGTAATGCTCTGCCAAAGCCCACCAGTGGTCCATCAGACAGCTTATGCAGGGTGAGAACTGGAGAGGAATTTGCCACTAGAGGACAAGGGAAAAGCAGGCACTGTGCTGTCAGCTCTACCAGGAAACAGGCAATGACTTTGGAAGAGGTGCCTCTGTACAGCATCTGTGTTGAAACTGCCACACAAATACTGCTCTGACAATAAATACCCTGTCTATAAGCAGTCAGAGTGATGGGAATAAACTGTGTTAATTTGCATTTGCACCTAAGGGGCATCACAGTGCTCAGGAAGCTACAAGATCGTTTGACCTGTGGACTATAGAAATGTTAATGACAGGCTTTTTTCAATGCATGTTCAAAGTAAATGAAGACACAAAACAGTGGATGAGAGGAACACAGGCTGAAAGCACAAAAGTGCCAAAGAAAACAGAAGTTAGGCAATTCTCAGCCAGTCAGGAGCATCATTACATATATTGGGAGAAGCAAGCATGGATACCTAAGCCGAATTATTTGTGCCAAGCCTGAACTGGGTTTGCAGCTGTGCTGAAGATAATGGACGCAGAGACTGACCCTGAGAAAAGCCAGCTCTTTGCAACAAGCCCATGGCCTGGCTAAAAAGCATTGTCAAAAAACCCAGAAAGTCAAGAGGCAGCTTAAATGCAAAGTCAATCCAGGAGCAGGATTGGAGGCTGCACCAAGGTGAGGGAGGCAGGAAACCTAAGCCCAGGGCACAGAGTAGCAGGCATGGGGCTGCCTCAGAAGGCAAGAGATGCTTCAGGACAGCAGATCCAAAGAAAGAGAAACACGCACACACTCTTCACAAAGAGTTTTAAAACTCTCCTGTACTTGGTAACTGGACTCCTACAACATATGCAAAAGATAGATTTCTATATATTAACAGGAAGGCCTCATGTGACTGAGAAAGCTACTGAACAAACATGCACTGCCTGGAGCTCTTCAGTTTTCTGGGAAGTTGTGAGGTCTATCCTATCCATCACTAGTGGGCTAAACATCAGCAGTCAGTACAGAAAACCAGCAAGGCAGTACAGGATTTACTGTAACACTGTCTTTTTTCCCTAAGAAATATGACACAATCTGCACTACAGCTGCATCAGTGTGGCTGAAGACTGACCTACTGTTGCATCTTTGAATTCTGGCTTTACTCAATACACTGGTGTTCCCATGACTCATGGAAAGAGCAAACAAAATTCATGCCTTACTAGGAGGGTTCTCTGTAATGAAGACATTGGTAGGTGAGACTACATGTACTGAACTGATTTGTTTTCTGAAGCCTACTTTAAAACCTTAAGACCCGAGCCTGTAGCTATGATGGTTGCAATTTATTTCACTCATGACACCTTACATGTAAAAGCATTCACTGTCCTAACAAAAACTTACTAGACAGAAACTTCATGAAACCGTCACTCTTACAAGACTAATGCACATCTGAACGGACCTGATGTAATTTTTCTCTGGAAATACTGAAAAAGTCAGCAGATAACATGGAGAACAAATTACAGCTAACATGTATATGCAGAATTACTTTACTAATAAGACTTGACAGAACGTAATTTAAGACCTGCCAAAATAATTAATGTTCATCTTTCTACTGTAATGTCTTCTACATTTACTTTCAGCTTAAGGCTTAATTAAAAGATTAAAGACTTTTAAAAACCATTTCTTTTGCCTGCAAAGATGTCTGAAGATGTGGCATACACAGAAGTGCACTACGTATAGGACAGAAGTCCAACCAAGTGAAGTCTTCCAAAAGGGTACAAACATACAGTCATCTACTGCTCAGCATATTGTTGCTGATTGATATAACAATTTTAATTAACTCTGTGTAAATTATTGTAGAAGACTGGGCTCCTAATGAGGAAATCCCAGCTATATTTCAATACTAAGTTTATTATTAAAGAAGGGTAACGATCATATTTTATTCACCTACCCATTTTTCTGGGAGCTCAGATCTAAGAGCTTCCTAGACAGAGAGGAAAAAAAAGTTGATTAACAACGTCAGTTAATTTTAGTTCATTTTGTGCACGCATGAATCCTTGTTTGAAATGAAAATCTTGTCCATAAGTTTTCTGTCTGTGCCTTTATCAAAGTATCTGTCTTGGCTCTTGTTCCTGTTCTGTAGATCTACTTTCTGAACCAGAAGTTCCTCAGTTATATTGATGGTCATTTGGCAACAGTGGTATGAGCAGAATTATCAGGAAAATTTATGCATGTCACGGACACCAACAACAACCACATTAAAAATAATCAGTACCTACTTTTAAAGTATAAAAAGGCCCATGTGCACAAGAGACTACCTAGCTAGCTAAATCTGTATCATCAAATATGGAGATACTTACATATACACAAATTTGGAGGTGGACTTCCCTTCTCCAAGCCAGAACACCTTCTCAAACACAAACTGTTCAAGAAAGCAAAGATAAATTACTACTTCCAAAACTTAGTGGCAAATCTTGCAAAGGTGTCTAGGTGCCTAGCTCAAATAGAAGTCAAACAGCAGATGCCTAAACAAGAGCTAGCTACCCAAATGCCTTTCAGCTTAAAAGCTATTGATCATTTGAATGGTACCCAGCAAATCACTGTGTAGACTACCAGCACTTTAACTTTCTTCTGTACAAATGAGAGATTCATATTTTTCGTGACAGACAGGAAAACAGGAAATGAGTAAGACTGAAAAGATTAGAAGCAGCATGGAGCACCCTCCCTTGCTGCTTACTATGTCTAAAGAATCTTATACAGAAACTCCCTGTGTGTTTCCAAAAAAACAAAAATTATGTTCTCCCACGAGAAAACAATGTTTCCTCAATAAGAAGCCATCAAAACTAACAACAGGAAAAATTATTGTTGTATCATGACAGTCTATATCTAATAATCCCTCTTCACTTGAGCCACATTTCCCAGATTTTCATTTTTATATAGAAATAGTAAATAAGTGTTTTCTTGCAGTGTAAAGCAACTAACTAAAATAGCTGACCACAGGCTAACCTTTAAAGGTTTCAGTTCATGCAGGCACTTAAGCAGTTGCCTAAATATAAACCTTTAAATATGTGAACTGATCCAGCAACATATGTAAGTTGATTAAGCAACACATTTAAGCACTTGTTAAATGTCCTGAAAGAATTAGAGCCACAAGAAACACTGCCTTAAGGAAATTATTCAGGGCTATAGTCAGCTGAGCAGGCTTACTGAAGGTGATGTATGTAGCCTTGGTTGCAGCAATTAAAATACATAAATACTTAAGATTAAATACAATATATATTAACATTTAACAGAGACAAGAAAGCAAAAAAAAGAGGATCAGTAATCTGTTCAGCTTACAGTGAATAAACTAAAGTAAACCCCTGTACAAGAGCCCTCAGAATACTGAACTTATGAAAGAATTAAAGCAGAAACAGGGCTCACTTTTTCATTTCTCTCTCAAGACTTAAAATTAAGACAACCAGAAAAATGTCATCCTGACACTCTGGCAAGTAGTATTAACTATGCAAACAACACAGGCAAAAAGGGTGAACAAATTTATCATCAGTCACACATATCTACAGCTAAAGTCTCTGGCATATCTTGAGCAGACAAAATGTACCTTTTTAGGGTTTATGGATTATGAACATCATCAGCCAAAACAAAGTAACTTGTCAAGCTTCGTAAAGAACTTGATACTGTGACGTATTCAGCTTCATGGCTGTGCCTTGCCTGCATCAAATACCAGACTACAGGGGACATCTTTGTACTCCTTTTCCAATTTACTATGGTCTTTCTTTGGTCCCCAAAAATGCACCTGCATCATCTCTGTCTTGTAAGGGGGATACAGCACAGCCATGATTACCAGGGTTTGCAGGCAGAACAGGTTTCCCTTGGTATTCCTTCGTGATTTCTTACTACCATGTCTTTCTTGCCCTTGCATGTGACATGTGATGGCCATGGGATCCTTAATTGTCTTTATCTTCCCTACCCTTGGGCCAGTGTCGCCTGTTTCCAGGAGCCCTTTCTGGCTGTATGAATCAGCTTTGGCCATGATTTCCAACCTACACGCTCACTGGCTGCATGTGGCTGGAACAACTAGTACCTCATGCTGTGGCTGAGCTGTAACTGCATCAGCAAAACTGTTATTTTAAATTTTAAATTGAAATCCCAAGTCTTTATTTCCTACCTTATTAACAGTGGCTCTTAAATGGCTTTCACAAATTATTTTTACCTGCAGCAAATGCACTCTAATTATTCTTAAATCTGTGCTTGTTCTTACTGACAGTGATGCAGTTCCAACTGAGAGATCAAGGCTGGCTTTGTGCACACCTCCCTCTAGTGGATGCAAAGTCCCGGAAAATCAGCAAAATACAGGAAGGCAATGTCTTTAGGAAGACACAAATATTAAGGACAATTAAGAAGGAATGGTGCCCAGCTATCCTTATCATACCAGTTCAAGATTACCTGGAAAGGTAATGGACATCTAATGAAATGCTAAAAATACAAGGACCAGAAGACTGACTTGAGGAAAAAATGTTACTTGATTCCGAAACATTTATTGCTGAGTAGAGGCCTTCAGACTATGCAGCCCTGGAGATTTACTTTGTGAACCTTAAGGGAGTGGATTGGAGAGAGTAAAATGCGCCACAAATTGTTTTTAAAAAGATATCCTCCTTGAGAAAGCCTGCTGTAAATTTGTCAGCTGAAGGTTTGCATCAGCTTCACTGCTGCACAACGGAGATAGGGACCACTCTGGTGCCTCAGCATGGTTCTTGGTGAATGATAAACTCTATCTAAACAAGAATTACGTAACAATATGACCATTAAAACATGTATAACTGCACTAGCACAACTCCCCACCTGCAAAGAGGTTCTGGCATAGAACCATGAGGTATGCCAGCATCAAAACAGTGGGAGTGCAGCTGCATCCAAGGAAGAGCTGGCAAACGCCATGGTCCTGAGGTTAGGATATGCCTGGCAAGCAGGCTCAGTAGCTGCAGTGCCCCAGCCTCTGCCATTTCCCCTTCCTCAGTAGCTCTGTGGCACCATCACCCTGCGCTGTGACTGGGGCATGGCACGTCGCTCCCCTACACACTGATACGTGAACACAGATGACACCAGCTGCTGTGTGCATTCACCCACTCCACTCTGGGAAGCAGACAGGCTTTTGGCAGCAGGGCTGCACAAGGAGAAGGGCACACAGACAGTAGCTCCTGCCATCCCTCATGATTCTCTGTGCTCCTTCGGCTGCGCTCTGGTAGGTACAAGTACCTGCAAGTGGCTACCTCCCACAATCCTTTTACACCTGCAATGAGGAAGTTAAATCTCTCTGGGAGAGGGTTAAAGAGTCTGTTCAAAGTGCCTTCACAAACTGCAGATACACTCTCACTCTGGCGATCTCACAGAAAACACCACGCATATGTTAATCTGTTAACTAGCAGGTGGGACCATCACCACGGGAACACGACATTTCGGCAGTGCACTTAAGGATGGGAGCACTGGG
>NW_010207149.1:8791-9032 GCF_000695765.1 Mesitornis unicolor
CACTTCCGGCGCGCGGCAGGGAGGGGCGCCAGGCGGGGACAGAGCGCTCTGTGAGGCTGTCTCTGCTGCCGCGGTGGACTCGGGTGAGCGGCGTCTGCGCTGCCGCTTCAGACCGGGCACCCGCTAGCAGGGCCTTCACTGTGCTCCGTTCCCCGGGGGTGTGCAGGACCCTGTGTGGACTTGCCCCCGGTGCCGGACCTACCATGACCCGCTGGGCTCGCCGAAACGGCGCTGCCGGCGG
>NW_010207149.1:9047-12521 GCF_000695765.1 Mesitornis unicolor
CCTGGGAGGAGATGGCGCCCCAGGAGGTCCGCTCCAGCCCCCTCTCTCTGAAGAAGGGGCAAGAGAAGGGGAAGAAGAAGAATAAAAAGAAGAAGGAGTACGTGAACGAAGACGTTAACGGGTTCGCGGCGCACCTGAAGCAGAGCTCGGGGGTTGGCGAGGTGGCCGGAGCAGACAGCGCTGAGCTGGAGGAGGTAGCCATAGCCTTGAAGAAGGACAAGAGACGGGAGGGCAGGAGGCTGAAGAGGCAAGAAGTGAAGAAAAATGCCATGGTGAGTTTTGCCTTGAGTCGTGGGTGTTTGCCTGGCCATGGCAGCTCGTTAGAAGTGGGAAAAGCTCGGTGTGAAAAACGCAGATTCCTTATGCTCTGCTGGTCCTGCCAGAGGGTGGCTCAGGGAGGAGTTAGGTGCCTGACCTGCCAGAAGCATGGCCTGTGCGAGATGACACTTTAAGTTAATGAAGGGAACCTAAGTATCTCAACTTTAAAACAAACAGTGAGTTTCAGCTTAAGTTTTAGCCTGTATCATGGTTTTTCTGGTTGAACAGTGTTTCTGCTACACTTTGGTGAATGCCCAGCCTCTTTTGTCTCCTGGGTGAAACTAATTCAGTGCATCTCCGAATGTAATTCATCAGTACAATATTGTTGTGTTCATCAGTATAATATTCCTGCTGGTTTGGGGTCTCTTTCTGCTGTATTTTCTGCTTGACCATTGCAGTGATATCTCCAGCAGACTCTAATAAGACTGTCTAAAAGCAGTTCTCTCAGCACAAACTTACACATTCATTACAAACATATGCTGAATGTAATCTAGGAAGTTTATTACTAATTATTCTGAGATATCTGAGCTCTTCATGAGTTAATTGCAGGACTGGTGCAACGTTGCTTGTATTTACTTTAGTACTTACTGCAGTAAGTGCAATAAAGAGCTTGGGGAACTGCGCTGTAGTCAAAATCACGTATTATTATTCATCCAGGGCACTCAGTGTTACTGCCTCTTACAGTGTGGTGTTGGTGAAAGAAGAAATGTACCCATAATGATACGGTTTAATGGCATAGAACACTGACAGGTATTGTGTGACAGGGTACAATGCGTCTTTTGTCTAGCTGGATTTCCCTGAAGAGAAAAGCCCTTGATACATTTAGCCAGAAGACCTTATTAGACTGGGATTTTCAGGTCTTTAAGTGCCATTCACAGAACCTGTCTTTTTATGTTAGAGTAACCTCAAATCTCAACACTAGAGATATGTAGCTGATAGTGCCCTGAAGGTTTCAGCCAAGAGAAACAGTGATCTAGTAAAAGTCTACTGGCTGTAGTTAATTAGTTAATAGGAGTAAGTGAACTCTTTAGTAATGTCACCTATAAGTGCTGTGTCTTGCTATTGTGAACTGTCTGTGAAAATGCATATAACTTAATTTTCATTTTCAAAGGTATGTTTCCACTGTAGAGAACCTGGCCATGGTGTTGCAGATTGTCCTGCAGTACTTGAAAGTCAAGATATGGGTACAGGAATCTGTTACCGGTGTGGATCCACAGAACATGACATCAGCAAGTGCAAAGCAAAAGTAGATCCAGCAGTTGGTATGTCTGAGAAGTTTGTAATTTTTCAAAGTGCTTGGGTCTGAGTTTACTCACTACTGAAATAGATTTGTGTTTCAGTAATTTAACTGTTCTGAGGGGATAGGTTAATATGTTCAAAGGAATACAGTATCATAACAATGAACCTAACAGTGTAAGAGACAGTATAGTGTTTATAATGTAGTAGTACAGTATAATATTGTTGTTATAGTATGTTCACAGTTGTCTGTGACTACAATTTTTTTTATGTGGGTCATAGACTGTGGAATTTTGCAGGGCCATTTCCATATGCAAAATGTTTCATCTGTGGTGAGATGGGGCATCTCTCAAGGTCATGTCCAGATAATCCCAAAGGATTGTATGCTGGAGGTAAGTGTGGTAATTTACTAAAACCAGAACACGTTTTTCATAGTTGCCTGATGCAAAGTAACATTGTATGTGAATTGAGGATCCAACTAAAAGGAATTTCTTAGTATCTTTTACTCTTGGTAAAAGCAGATCAGTTCTGGGGAAATCAGTGTTAGTATTCATTAGTTAGGGACTTCTGTTTTAATTTTAAGCTTGGTGTTAAAACAGTGTGATGAGTTACAAAGTATGAGACTTTGTAACTTCAAGAGACACACAAATAAAATCATTATAGGCTCTACGTGTGTAGTCAGTGTGTATTTCAATGTACATATACAAAAGTATGTGGTAAAAACATATTCTCATACTATAGTGTAAGACTTTGAGAGGTGTTCATGTAAAACAAGAGTGGTCACTAGAAAGAGGAGATCTTTAGTTTAAGTGACTTTAATGAGAAATGTGATCTCTGCTTGAAGTTTTCACTCAGATTCTGCTCTGCCTGATTTCTGTGTTGGCACTAACGAATAACATTTCCTAGTGTCTCCCTGGCAAAATCAAAAGAGTGGTCTGACAGCACAGTTACATTGGAAGAAAAATCACTTCTACTTCCAATCTTTGAATTATGAGTAGAATTTATATTTCGTATCTCTGCACCTGCAGTTGGATTATCTGTGTCTCAGGAGCTCCTGTTAGTTTCAAAAGTTCCTTTGAGTATGAATTTCAGCAGATTTCAGCTTTTTTCTCAAAAAAGGAGCTTCCAGTTAATCAGAAATGCTCAGTATAGGGTGCTTTACAGAGCAATGTGAGTACAGATCTGTCAGAGACACAAGAGACAGAGAAAGCTGTTTGCAGGCTTCTAAAGCTGGCTGCATACCTGCTCCACAATGTTACATTATTGTGCCTAGGAGTGCAGACCTATCCATAGGGACATTTCCTTAGGTTATTTACAGGTTGTCACTACAGAGAAGTAGAACAAGATTTTTCAATATATGTCTAAGAGTAAAACAGTATAGGGGAGTTGTTTTGTGTTTGGATTTTTTGTTTATTTTTTCTCAGATGAGTAACAACTTTCTCTCCTAACAGGTGGACGATGCAGACTTTGTGGCTCTGTGGAGCACTTCAGAAAAGACTGCCCAGAAAAACAAAACTCGGGTGAGATGCAGGGGAGTGCACAGACTGAGACTGAGTGCACAGCTGAGTCATGTTTACTTACTGCTCTGCCTGGCTTTGGTCAGGAAAGAAGGGTTTGAGAAGAGAACTTACAGGTGTCCCAGAGGTGAACTTCTGTTGGGAATGAGTGCGTTTATTAAGGGGTATGTGGAGGAGGCATGAAGTTGCAATGCAAAACTTTAAATTTATGTTAAAAAAACAAAAATCTTGCTTGTGGGTTTCTTAAGATAATATGTTCTAATGTGTATTTGTTAGCCAGTGCTCATGCTTCCGTTCACAACTTTAGCAACTGTGGAACAAAACTCTTTTCTTCTGATAATTTGTGTGTGAAGTGGTGGAACTGAATATAAGTTGCCCATTTACAAGAAAGGACAGAGGGAAG
>NW_010207150.1:0-16636 GCF_000695765.1 Mesitornis unicolor
TCCTTGGGGGGCTGCCTGAGGACCCCCACTGAAGTAGAGGCCCCCCCCGTGAGGAGCCCCTTATGGGCGCTTCCCGTAGGGAGGGTGCAGGCCACTTACAGAGGTGCTGGGGGCCGGCGCAGGGGCTGGGGCCTTGCACCGCCCCGGGAGGGTTGGTTCGCCGCCTCCCCGAGGCGAGTCCGTGAAATACGGAGGATTCAGGACCCTCATGAGGGCCGTTCCCGGGCGGGGGGCGATGGGCATTGCCCCTTGGACTGCAGATCTCGGCATCAGCCACGGTGTGCTTCCCCTGTGCACGCTGCTGCTTCCTCCTGGAGAGGAAATGCTTACTGCTTCCTAAACAGGAAGCATGGCAGTTTTGGGGTTGGTTTTTTTTGTGTTAATAAAGTAGTCGGCGTTTCTGCTGATTTAAAACGCTTTCTTCCAGACCTTAAACACTAGACAAATTCTTAGGTCTTGTTCTTATTATTAGACTCTCATAATTTTAAAGGTCTCTAAATAAACAATCTGAACTAAATGACTAAAGTTACTCATGTGAAAAAGCCCCATGATGTTATGCATTAGAACCACACCATTCAAACAAGTTGGGCAAAATGTATTTCTAACAAATAGTAAATGGAGGAACAAAACACTGAAAACATGCTAATAACGTGCTCTTTTTGCACAGTATGCTCTTGGCACAGTGGTAGGTGCAACAAAGGCATCTAGTGGGCTTCCTCAGCCTGGTGATGAGTATGACTTCTACCAAAGCTTCCCTGGCTTCAGGGCGTACTGTGAAACACAGGGTGACCGACTCCTTCACTGGTAAGGATGCTTTTATGTCTCTGGGCTGTTGCTAATAGCTTCCAATCCAAAACAGAAGGTAGCACTCTCCTTTGGAGACTCGCCGCAGATAAAGAAGTGGTTTATTTAACATACGTAATTTTAGCTACTTTTGTCACACTTGACAGTTTAAGTGACAAGTTTAAAAAGGACCTTTCATAGTGATTTGAACAAAGAGCTGTGCAGAGAGCAGAGCCTGATACGAAACATATTAGGCTGTCTATTTTAAAAATCATGTGGTTTGTAAGAAATTGATTTTAACAATTAATACCACATAGGTGTTTCTTCTGTTCACTGCTTATGCAAAGTTATCTATAGGTACTGCATTTGATTTATTTTCAAATTTTGAAGTTATAGCAACTTGAAGATAATTGGATGGTTTAGTGTTCTACCTGCCTGCTTTCAAATTGCTAATAGCTGTACTGTTCTTTTGCAAGCATGAGCAAGGTGATGCAATACCATGGCTGTCGTAGCCACATTAAAGATCGCAACAAAGTGACAGAGCTGGAAGATAAATTTGATATGCTGGTGGACTCCAATGATGTCATTCTTGAAAGAGTGGTAAGCAAATGATTTCTGGATGTTGTTCTTATCGGCTGTTTAGTTGCCACAAGCTCTTTTTTCACTGCAAGAATCTAGTGATTTTCCTTTTGTTTTTAAAAACAATACCACATGTTAAGCCAGTGGTCACAGCTAAGGCAGGTGGCCCAAAGGGAAGGAAGGGAATATGTGACTTGTGAGGAAACTACACACAGTTTGGCATGAGAACGGGTCTGTAAATTGATAGAGCCGCTTCTCTGAGGAAACTGTTCCTACCCTGATGTTCAAATACTTCTCCCATATTTGTTTGTCTCGTGTTGCGCAGGATTCAGGGGAAATGCTGTGAAGGAATCTGCTTGTGTGACTTCCTTTATTCAGTCTGACTAGAGCAGCTGAAGATGGTAATTTAACAGGGGTTTGGTTTTCATCTCTCTTTTCTGGATTTTAGGGTATTTTATTGGATGAAGCAGCAGGAGTTAACAAAAACCAACAACCAGTCCTTCCTGCTGGGTTACAGCCCCCACAGATGATCGTTTCCAGCTGGAACCGCAAGGTGAGGCCTCTGCACTCAGTTTGCTGTGTTACCTTAGCTTTTTTACCATCATTTGCACTACTGATTTTCCAGTGGAGTAGAGTATTTAAATGTTCTGTCACCATATTTTTTTTACATGTTCTAACTACCTCCCTCTTTTTTTCTTTTCTTATTTGTTCAAACTTGATTCTGGATTCTGTGTGCTTTCAAATGCCATTTCAGTTTCACATACAGAGCAGCCTTTCTTTTGTGTATTCATATGAATTCAGGATCCTGATTCAGAGAGCTTTCCTTCTTAGGTGCTGGACTTGCTGCAAAGCAGTGACTCACTTTTAAGTTTGGGGTATAACTTTATTCGTCTGAATATTGGGTCAGGCTGAGTAAAAGAGACTGCACATCTGTTAACTCCTGTGAGTTTTAGCTGTGGTTTATCTTTTTTTTTTTTTTTTAATAGGCAGGAGAATCCCACAAGAGAACTCAATCTGAAACCTTCCGACTGCTTCATGCCAAGAATATCTGTCGACCACAGCTTAAGTTTCGGGAAAAGATTGACAATTCCAATACTCCCTTTGTACCTAAACTTTTTATCAAGCCAAATGCATTGAAACCTTTGCCTGAAGGTAAGGGTTTATTTGATGCTGGGTAAACTATTGAGAGTACTTGACACAGATCTTACAATCTAGAGGAGAAATCATTGACTGTAAAGGAACAGCAGGAGGTGTTGACCTCTTAGATGCGGTAAGCTCTACGACTCTGTTGTTTTCATATGTGTCATGTATGGGTAGGTCAGCATACAGTATCTTCTTGTTGGTATACAGTAAATAATCTGTTCCAAACAGATACTCTGCTGCTTCTTTTTGCCACTATTGAACGTGCATGATGAGAGTCACTCTGGCACCAGAAGTGGTCTTGACTAGCCTAGTTGGCTTTACAGATACTTCCTTCTAATTATTTAGGAGCGCCAGATGTGTGGTTAGACCTACCTTTGCTTTGGGTGCTTTATCAAAGCCACCGGCATAATGTCCTATCTCGGCAACGTGTCATTCTGCTGCTGCTGATTCATCCTTAGTCTGCACTGGTGCAGTTGTACTAAGTGGGAATGATTGAAAGATTTTTCTGAAGATTTTTTAATCTCCTTCCGAGCTCTTGAGCAGAACCACCTTGCATCTTGCTTAAGTACAGCCTGTTAAAAAACTGGCTTGTCATTAGAGGTGTAGACAGAAATCTTGCTGACAGCAAAAGCTGCAGCTCTAAATTGTTAAGATTTTTGATACTTCATGATTTACATAATATCTTATGGTGGGCGGAGGGGAGAGAGTAGCAGGCTGAGAACATGTTATGTGTAGGATCCAGTCCAGTTGTTCCATATTGGTTGTTCAGCCCTCACAAAAAGTGGACGGGAACGAAAGGAGCGCCCTGAAGACTTGGATGTGCCAGCTGCTTTGGCAGACTTCATACACCAGCAGAGGACGCAGCAAACTGAGCAAGACATGTAAGAAAATAAACTGACAGCAAGGTGCTTGGAGTACCATTGTGGACATGCAGTTGTGTGGTCCCATTGTGCTGATGCTATTCACGTGTAACAGCTCTGCATGTGTTTGTGTCTGCACACTACGTTACGTGTGATTTGCTTTAAACAAACATGTGCTTAGTAAGAGACAAAATTTCTACTCAGTAGCAAAACTGCTGTAGTTCTCAATGTCTCTGTGCTCTGGCTTCATAAAGATGACTGAAATTTAGTCTGTGCCTGTCTTCCTAATTTCCACAGGTTTGCTCACCCTTACCAGTATGAACTGGAGCATTTTTCTCCACCAGATGGAGTTCTCAAGAAACCAGAACCCCAGGTTGGTGCCCACATTAATTTAAACTTACTGCAGATGCAGTCTACAGCTGGCCATAGTTGACAAATTTCAGAATTGAGGGTGGAGGTCGGGGGTGGGAAGTGACAGAGAACACACCAAGCCTAATAATTTGCTCTGCCAGATGTACAGGCCCATCGAGGAAACACCCTGTCATTTTATCACCACGCTGGATGAGCTGGTAGAACTCAATGAAAAGCTTATGAGCTGTAAAGAATTTGCCCTGGACTTAGAGGTAATCAAATTACCTTTTATGTTTAAAAGTTACATGTGTACTGTTAGTCACTAGGAGTTTTGTAGTTCTCTTTTTCTCTTGCTTTTTGTACTTTCTAACATGAAGAGACCCTGACCTGTCAGATATTATCTACAAGACTGAATTAAACTGTGTCAATATTATAAGTCTTCCAATGGTAGTACTTCTAGCACACTTCATACTGAATTTGATCTTCATCTTGTGGGGCTTTTTTATGTCATGTTAGTGACTGCAAAGAGAAATCGTGCTTATTCAGTTGTCTTTTGCTTTAAGAAGTCCTCTTTTACTTTTTATTCCTTTATTTGGGGTGCTGTTTGTGTTATAGTATATACATATAGTACATATACATATATAGTATATATATTATATGTTATACTTCTGTAATAGATCCTAGCTTACATCTCCCTTCCATGTTTTTCAGCACCATTCCTACAGGAGCTTCCTGGGCTTGACGTGTCTGATGCAGATTTCCACCCGAACAGAAGATTTCATTATTGACGCACTGGAATTGCGCAGTGACATGAACATTCTCAATGAGAGCTTCACAGACCCTGCAATCGTGAAGGTCAGCTGCCAAATTCACCAATTCACCACTAGAATTCCCTTTTTTTTCCCCTTAGTTTAAGCTTCATTATAGTTAAAAGCACACTGTGTGCTCTGTCTTGGTCACTTGGCTCTGCTTTCATTGTGACTTGTTCATGTGGCGTTTTCCTTGATGGAAGTGGGGAATTAGTTGCCAAGTGCACTCATTTAGTAGTTCTGCACTTAACAGGGACAAAAGAGAAATCTGGTCCTAAAGGTATGAATGTGAAACCACAGCACTGCCAGCCTGGAGTAGAAAAATTCTTCATATCATTCTCAATTTGTTTTGTTTTTCAAGGTCCTTCATGGTGCCGATTCAGATGTAGAATGGCTGCAAAAAGACTTTGGTCTGTACTTGGTGAACATGTTTGATACTCACCAAGCTGCTCGTCTCCTCAATCTTGGCAGGCATTCCTTGGAACACTTGCTAAAGCTGTATTGCAGTGTAGATGCTGACAAGCAGTACCAGCTGGCCGACTGGCGGATACGGTAAAAACTGACCCCTTAAGTGGGCTGAAGCTGGAAGGTAGCACTTGTTTGTATTGTTAGAGCAGAAGCATGTTTCTAGTTGCAACCCCTGTAGTTTTAGATTAGTCTCAAAGGAAAAAAGCACAGCATTTACCTGGCTATGCTTTTAATTTATTTTATGAGTGTTCATTTTCCTGTATTTCTTTAGAAAATGAGTTCCTTTGGGAAGATCAGGGAAGATAAAGTAATGAAAAGCTCCTGGAAGCTCACTTCTGAGGAACAGTGCTTAACCACTGCAGTATTACAGAGAAAGTCAGTATTTGCTCCTCTAGAAGCCCCACAAAAACATTCAGTCACCTGCAGTAGGTAGAGCAGTATGCTGTTGGAGCAATGAGCTTAGTTGTGCAGATGGACCCTGCACACCACAGAGATGCCAGAGGTCTACTTTATGTAGGCTCTGCAGAGAGAGGAGAGTTACCACAAATGCCATAGCAAGCAGTTCTGCCATCCAACTTAGCTACATGGCAGTCCTGCTCTCCAGGATATGAACAAGTCGCCATCTGAACGTTACTGCTGTTGCTCAACAAATCCTTGAGAAAGGAAACAGAAGTATTTCCATATTCATTCTTAGCCTGTTTTACATGCAGTTTGCCCTAATATGCCTTGCAAGAGAAAAGTGACAGTTTGGCAAGGCAACTGAAATATATTAGTGTAATTTTGGCTGGTTTTTTTAGCCCGTTGCCAGAAGAAATGATTCGGTATGCCCGTGATGACACTCACTACTTGCTCTACATCTATGATAAAGTGAGGGAAGCGCTGTGGGAGAGAGGGAACGAGCAACCCACTCAGCTGCAGGTTGTGTGGCAACGCAGCAAGGACATCTGCCTGAAGGTAAAGCTTCACCTGGTTGGATTATCTGCATCAGAGTATGGGCTTAGTAGGACAGAAAGTTCTTTGCCTAGTCTGCATCTGTTACGTAGACACGGGGTTTTTTTCCTCTGTGTGTGTCTGAAAACAGCTGTATAAACTCTGACTCAGTTGTGTGCAGTCACTTGTTTCACTAGCTAAAATCCTTGGATTCAGATGCCCTTTTGCTGTTTTTTGAATGCTGGCACTCCCTGGCCTCTCAATAGCTTCAGGTGTGTCTTTCCCAAGAGAGATGTTACATTCCCAGTTCTACTGGATGTTCCTAGAAGTTCAAAGCCAGCTGGAGTTGCATGATATAATTATATCGTGCCTGTGGAAAATACTGTCTGTGAAAGTAGACCTTGTCTAATGTAGTAAAGCTTAAAGATATTGTATGTCTAAAGCTGCTCCTAGAGTTGGTAAGGGTGGTTTTCCCTAAAACTGGATGAGAAGTATGTTTTTCAGGGGTAGGCTCCTAACAATAGTTTAGAGTAGAAGTTCCAAGACACATTGTACCTCAGTTTATAAAGTCCCTTATGTCTTATGTGAGATTCTCTCTGTCTTAGTGAAGCAAGGCAAGCTAGAAAGCACAAATCTGATACTGATCATGAGTGTTTCTTTTTTACCTGTCCAGAAATACATCAAACCCCTCTTTTCAGATGAATCCTACCTTGAGCTCTACAGGAGGCAGAAAAAACATCTCAACACGCAGCAGCTGGCAGCATTTAGGTTGCTGTTTGCATGGAGAGACAAGATGGCACGTCAGGAGGATGAGAGTACAGGGTAGGAAGTCTTTTGTTAATGCTTCAGTGAATCTCTTGAATTGTGGCCTCCCCCCCCACCCCCTCCATTTGGGAAACCTTTGTTACTCATAGAAATTAGTGTACTACCACCTTTTACAGAGAAGTTGTGTTATGTTAGCAGCAAATTCTCACAGGTATCTAGATCAGCCCTACTTAATTTCTTTTTAACTGATTTCATCTTTTCACACCTTGTAATTGTGGCAGACCTATGCACTTTGAGGGTATTTTTAAGAGTTTTCAACAGTCTGTTACACTGACATTGCCTCTTTGTGTTGTAGATATGTGCTACCAAATCATATGCTATTGAAGATAGCAGAGGAGCTGCCCAAGTAAGTTTTGTTCACCCTTGAGGAGTCTTATTTGATTTTAATATGCAGCAAGTCATTTCCTAGTATGTAGTTACTTCTGTAGTTGGTCCCTTTCTTCAAGCTGTCAGTACTGCTTTTCTCTAGTTCTTCAGTTTGAAAGAGAGATAAATAGCAATACTTCAGAAGCCTCCCAACATCTTCTGGGATACATCTCTCTCTGATTTTATTCGACTAATAAAACATTCCTTTGCATTGCTGTATGTCATACATCCCCCCTGAGATTCCTACAGTATTACAGAGAAAGAGAGTGATGAGTTCCCCTATAACATTTATTTGGGGTTTTTTTTGGTTTCCTAAGGGAATTGAATTGGGGTCAAGGGGCAGATCCCTTAAACCATCCAGTTTATACACTTTCCTCAAACACTTGGCACTCATCATCTAACCTCCATACTTGAGAATAATAAAAGTGCATCTTTAAATGCAAGTTCACTGCTAGGCTCAACTTCCATAGATGAATACTGAACAAGGAACAAAATGAAAATGAGGACAGACGGACAGACCACAGAAAAGATGAGAGGAGAGCTGAGTTGATGGTTTCTCCTTATCTGCACAAACCTGGTACAGAAGAATTTTTCAGCACGGAGGATAAACTGACAGATTAATCTGACTTGTCTTATTGTGTCACAGTCAAGACCATAGTTATATCTGGTTGCACAGCCTTTGAATGCAAATGCTTAATATGTCAGCCATAAATATAGCGCACTGAATTTTTCTCATCTCTCTTTAGAGAACCCCAGGGCATCATTGCTTGCTGTAATCCAGTCCCACCACTAGTTCGCCAGCAGATAAATGAATTGCATATTCTCATTCAGCAGGCCCGGGAGATGCCTCTTCTCAAGGTAGGAGTAGCTTGTACCACACAAGAGACTCATCACTTGCTTTCCATAAGTCAGGGACTGGAGCTAAATGGTGACCTGTGATGATATGTATGCTGAAGTTTGCTTTTTAGCACTGTGAATATAATGTTCTGTAATAGAGCAGAGAGATATACTGCAACTTCTTGCCTGTCTGTTGCTTGCTGTATACTGGCTTATACACAGTGTGGTTTCCTGAAGAACCAGAGCAGTAAAAGAACAGGCACTACTTGAGCAGGGAGCAGTTGTCTGTCTTACATTGCATATCACGTTTGCCTGTGTGAGGAAGAACTGGACCTTGTGGAATTTGTTGGCCGTGTAAATGGATTCATAAATCTTTTATAGCTATGGTGAAGCAAGAAAAAACCCTAGGCATAAGAGGTTCATTAGTTAAAATGTATTGCTGGCATGTTGATATTGATACAGTCTTCCTCAAGTGAAACAAAACCATTTGTGAGCATGAACGTGTCCTTTCTGTGTCAGGTGTTTAAGTGTGCCCGTATGCAAACACTGCAGGAGAAGAAAAAATGTAATGTTATTAACTTGCTATCTTGTAATAAACATGTTGAAAACATTGATAAGGAGGGCAGCCTAGAAGAAATAGGGCAGGTGCATTTAAGTGACTTATCTTTCTTTCCCATTCTAGTCGGAGATTGCTTTGACAGTCAAGAAGAGAGCACCTCAATCCAACCCTGAGGTACTGTTTACATATTTGTTACCTAATGCCTTAAGCCTTAAACTCAGAAACAAATGTCACAAAATGCTTCTAGTAAATTGTTTATTCTCATCCATTTTACAGGACTCTCTGCTTTAGCTTTGTTACTTTTCTGTGCTAGACTCATAACATTACCAGCTGTAAATTGGTATTTTACAAACCACCATAATAGCAGTACTTAAGGCTTCATCAAAAAACACTTTAGCTGGAGTTCCATGTGAGTTAGTCTATATTGACTGATCTGTAAGAAGAGAAGGTTCAGATGAGTTTCTAAGGCTGACTCATTTACTCTCCTCATGCGTATGAAGTACAGCATCTCCATTAACCAGTGGGTGTTCGCACAGATACCCTTTTATTGCCAGATGCAGTGTGCTCTGGCAGGTGAGCTATATTAAGAATATTCAGACTCTGAATTTCGCCTTTTATTTGAATTTTCATTAATGTGTCTTTGCAATATGTGAAAATGTATACAGATTCATAGAGTAATGTATTAATGGTGTTTGTAATCTGAATCTCTCTACAGAGGCTGGAGAATACCTTCTTTGGACCACATGACAGTTCCCGGATTGCTATGGATGATTTTCAGAACAACTCTGCCTTGGGTAATTTGGAATTAGCGTAAAAACTGTGCTAATAATGACATGATGTGACTTTGACATGGGGAAATAAGCAGCCCTGAGGAAACTTCCAGTGAAATCTCATTACACAAAGCAGCAGAAAAATACACAAGTAACTTAATAAAAGATTTTATCTCCTTTTCACATAGAGCCTGCACCAGCTTTGGAACATGGTTGTCTCTTTCCAGACCATGAGAGGACAATGAATATTGAGAGTGTTCAGCCAGAGTCAACATGTCTTGTTGCTACTGCCTCTGTCAGCATATTCAGTGTAAGCAACGTGTTTGTGATAGTGTCAGTATTTAAGTATTAGAAAACATACCTAATAATCTGCTAAAACTGTGTGAAAGTGTTAAAAGAAATAGTAAGGTGGGACATGCATGGAAATGATACTGGCTTCCTGTAGCATGTGGCATAACCAAGACAACTGTGTTAGGAGGCCAGCAGGTTAATTACACCTCTCTGGAGGTCCACTGCCATCAGTGGAATTTGAGATAGAGAGAGAAATAACATGCATGAAACAGCAGCAGCCAAAACAAAAAAATATTCATGTTAATTTTTTTTTTCTTTTTAGGAATGTGACGAAGATGAAGGAAATGAGAAGGCTTTAACCACTGCACAGCAGAAAGCTCAGCGTATAATGGAGTCCTTTGAAAATCCATTTAGAATGGTAAAAGCTCCCAATACGTATTTGTAGGGGGAGTCATAAACTACCTAGTGCAGAGGATGCTCTGAGCTGTTTTTCCAGGCACATGTGAAAGAGCTTGGTGTATGGCATCAGCTGCTGCTTTCTTACTGGATTCAGAGATTGCCCTTCTTGCAAAGCGTGCACGTGTGGACTTGTTTTCAAAACACAGAACTGCCTTTTAGATATTTGTATTTCTAGATAGTGAACAGACCTCTCACTGTTTGATTTTATTTTTTATTGAGTGGGTTTTTTTTAATTTGCATCACATTTTCATCTCTATGGCTAGAGTTAGTGACCTGATTTTACTCTTCTATTGAATCAGAAGAACAATAGAATACTTTGTTATATATTTGGAGTGACAAATTACTAGGAAATAATATCAAAGCAACTTCTTCTGGTGTGTGGTTGGGGGTTGGTTTTATGGGGGGTTTTTGTTTGGTTTTTTTTTAACCTTTCTTTTGGCCATAGATGATGTAACTTTTCCAAAAGGTGGTCTATCTGTGGAATATTTCTTAAGTATGGACTTTTTCATGTGGAACATTTTAAGTAGCATTTTAGCAATGAGCTAAATGTCGTGTACTGAGTTTGAAGCAAAATGTTTTTCTCCTCTCCACAGTACCTACCTTCAGAACAGAACCCCGCCTATGTCTCTCAATCTGCAAAGTTTGACCCATCATCAAAAATATACGAGGTAAGACTTGAGCTAGAATTTCCTGCCAACTAGTACAAAAGAAACAAATAAGTACAGTTGGGAACCTCAGCAATATAGGATTGTTTTTGTCCTTGGATTCTGCTTAGAAAAAGATTATAGGTTTTTAGAAACTTGACATGTTTCTGAATCTGTACTTTGTTGTTTCTGTAGCATTCGTATCCTTCAAAGAACGTGGGATTGGAGCCATTCCACTGTATATTCCCTGTCTGTCAAAGCTACAAACTACTACTGAAGTCTGTTCTCATGGCTTGTTTGTAGCTCAGAACTTTTAAAGCACATGGGATTTACTTTACCTTGTGTAGCAGATCTTAATCTCTTTTACAGTACAATTTGATCTTTTGTACTCTTAATGAAGACCAACTTGTGGTAGCAAGTTTATAAACTCCCTTTTGCTGTAAAACTTCAAAGAAAGTGATTCCAGGTAATTTTTTTTTTCTTTGCAGATCAGCAATCGATGGAAGTTGATGAGTCAGACACAAACACAGAAGGAGTCCAAGGATGAAACAAAAAAGAAAGCAGCCCAGCAGTCAGGTACAACCATTCTTCCCTTCCTCTGTGTTGGCTAGCGTGCTTTTCGCAATGCACATAGGTTGTTTCCCAGCTACAAGAAAACCTTAGCTGATGAGTTTCCTGATGGACGAGATTGTTTGACAAAGATTGCACTTTGTTTGATTTCATACTTGCTACACGCTGGTTTGCTTGCTTTTTTTAAGCTCCTGACTAAATTACTTCTGCTTTTTACAGTAATGCTTGTTTGTTTCCATAGCTGCTCGTGACCAGGCACAGAAGGCGTACAAAGAGGCAACAGAAAATATTGTGTCTGTTCGTCAGCAAGCTATGGTATGTCATTGAATTCCCTACTTCCGGCCTTTGCCCCTTTTGACGTTTCTAACGTAGTTCAGAATGAAACTCTGAGCCCTATAACTCTGCAATACCTGAATGACTGTTGATAGTGGCCTTTCTGTGGTTCTGTCCTGTGTGTACCAACAGGCCCCTAGCAACTGTGCTGTGCAAATCTTTGCATCCCTCCATATCTTCAGTAGGAAATATTTTCCACTGCTGCACCTCTTTGCTCCTCGCTTGCCCAGGTTCCCCCAAATCTGCCTGTGTGGTTGCAGCAGATTACAGACTCTGGTATCCTGTGAAATGACAACTTGGCTTTTAATCTGAAAAGTCCCTGCTGTGAGGAGACAAAAAAAGCCATTTAGGCCCAGGGAAGAACAGTGCTTTCTCCCCACACGATTATTGCTGCAGGCCATAGCTGTCACTGGGGCCTGGGTCCATTGGGCAGTTCATCTGCATGCTGGTGTTCATGCCTACACAGAGATGTTTCATTCTCCTCTGCTGAACTTGTCCTTGTTTCTATTCTGTGGGTTGCTTTCACAGCAGGAACAAGCTAATAAGAAAAGGGAGAGAATCATGAGTGAAACAGGAACAGAGTTGCCAAAACAAGAGAAGAAACGGCCAAAAGCCTCCCAGCAACCAGAGGAGCTGGAAGCACCAAAGCAGTTTACCCCCTTTGATTACAGCAAGTCCAACTTCAAAGTGTTTGCGGGTAAGATCTGTATCCCTTGCTAGAGTGCTGCAGGCTGTGGAAAATGTTGCCAGCTGAGCCCTGAGAAGGCTGTGTCTGAATGTAGGTGCCAAGGCAGTACAAACTGCTATAAAACACTTTAACCTTAGAGTGGGGAAATACTAAAAGAAATTAACTTGAGAAATGTGCAGTTTAGCATCCCTTTTTCTGATTTGGAAGCAAAATCCTGAAACCATTGGCCAAGGGTTTAGATTTGGATTTTGCTGCTTTTCTCTGTAGAGAAAGTCATCTGTTTAATTGAACCCGACGAACTAGGAGGCAATGGAGATTGGACTCTTCTGTAACAAGTATCTGTTCAAAAGCATCTCCTGTCCTTTAGAGGTTGTTCTGGTTTTTAGCATGTGGGAAACTGCAGTGAAACCTCCTTATCATCAGAGGAACACCGTGGAATGTGCTGTTCTTTATGGAAAATTTTAGTGACAGCTTCTCTCCTCTCACTTTCAGGAAGCAGCAAAGCAAAGCAGTCACCACAATTTGATCCTGCCAAGCAAGCTCACACAGGCAAGGTACGGGCATGTCATGAAGGAAGGAACAGAAATGTTGATAATAGCATGTACCCAGCTGGGGACTCGCTGTGGGAGGGAGATGATTTTTTCTGGATCTGCAGAATGTTTCCTAACAGCACTTGGTACTGAGGTGCAGCTTCCAACCACAAGCTCTTATTTCATATTATGTCTTTTCCCATTCAGGAAGAGCTTTCCTGGGGCCTCTCAGACTCTTGTTTCCTATGTTTTCGTACACTGTTCACACCTGCACCTCCATACATCACAAGCGTGACACTTAAACCACAGCACACCACCACAAATTCCCAATACCAAATTAAAGGTTCTCTCAAAAATCTCAGTCAGTCCAGTTATTCCAGGCCCTGGCAGGTCTGCGTGTAACCCACACTCTCCACCAAGTACTGTCATGAGAAAAACACTCTCAGCTCAGAGAATTTTTACTTAAGTTATTGCTAACTGAGATTGAGAAATTGAAGAGAAGAAAGAAACTATAAGCCATCAAACACATACTTATGGAAACCCATGACCAACACAGGGTGGTTCCTGTGTCATCATTGTCCCATCACCCCTGCAGACCTGGGTTACCTAAAACCCCCCATGTGTACCCTGCATAGTGCTCATGCACAGAGTGTTTGGGTACTGATGTGTCATGTCAGTGGGCATTTGGGCATGAAGTAATAGGGCGCCCATGCGTGAATTCATTGGGCACTTGAGCATTAATTTTAAGTTCTGAAGCTCATTTCTTGTATTTCAGCCTCTTTCCTGTGCTTGCTGCCTTCCCGTGTATTTAACTGCAGGGCAGATGGTACCAGTGAGCATCTTAGATATTCATTAAAAAACATATTTTGGAAGCTGAACAAGTTAATGCCTGGTAGCATGGGAAAGTTTCCTGTGCAATCCCTCTGCTCTGTCAATTGAAGGAGAAAAAGAGAAACTGATGAATTTGAGAGAACCTGTACAGATGTTTCTGTCTAGATGAGTTACATTTGTCATCAGTGGGATACCGTACTTCGCGTGTCAAGGTTAGACCAGTAGAACAGCAGTTTCTCAGATTCATGAAGTGCACGTGCATATAAAGAAATCCTAAAACATGAAGCAAACTGTGTAAACAGGCAGTGTTCCTTGGAGTTGGAGGGACCCGAGAGCACACAAATCTCATGGAATATCCTGTACTGGGCAGGTACCTCACACTGGTGGTGTGCTGTTTTTTTTTATTCTTTGCAGAAATTTGCTGGAGCTAACAAACTTCAACAATCTGGAAACCGAAGCATGTCCTACCTGGCGGGGAAAGCCGATAGGTGTGTTGGCAGCCTGCTCTCATCGCAGTGGTGGAGTGTTTTCACGCCTGTGCCCTGGAGCTATGGGCAAAGCATAGCTATTGTCCTCTTGCTGTGGGAGCTTAAGCACATGTTTAATGGGAAGAGGTTGTGCAACACCTACTCACATTCATTTCACAGCTTGACGTCAGATTAAAGGGAAAAGGAAGAAAAAAAAGCTTAGTCAGGATTAATGCAATCAAAGACAATTCTGGGTGGAAGGTCTGAAATGCTGAGGTAAAAGTTTGTGTTAATAGATGTGGGAGTTGCTTTCTTTGGCCACAAAGATAGGTAGAGGTGGGGAGAACATTGCCTGGCTTGGAAGGAAGATAAGTAACAGTACTGACAAATATGAACATTCTTGTTCTGAATAGCTACTTAATGTGTAGTTTACGGGTCTTGATCCTTGTGTAATATTTAGTCGTAGAAGAGCAACTCTATATAAGGGCAGCACTGGAGGGAGAAAGGTTTTGTCTGCATCATGACCTTTTCTCAAGAGAATCAGTGTAACCCGTTGTAGGTTTTCAGTCTTGAGTGGATTTAGAGCAAGAGTTAAAGTCTTTCTGTCTTTTGCAGGGGTTCCAAGCACCACTGGCCGAAAAGATAGTCCTTGTTAAGGGACCTGTGGGAGTTGCTGCTGAACAGAACAATAGAAGTATTGTCACCATAGGAAGGCAAATACCGGTCATTGAGCAGTTTTTGTACAGAAATGTTTTTAAAGCCATTAAAATCCTTTTTATTCCAAAAGGAGAAACACCTTAATTGATGCCACTTTTATTATATTCACATTGGTTTTTTTTCTAATTGTGCTCACAATGTTGCTTTGTTTCTAATTTTGAAAGTTTATCCTGTGTCCTCAAACATGGTTAGGCTAAACTTGTCACTTCTTGGGAGTTGCTGGAAGCCCAGAACCAGCATGTCAGTGAAGCAGGAGAGGAACCTCTTGGTGTCTCTAAAGCCAACACAAAAATAATAGAGAGCTTCGTTAGATGAGACTCAAACCTCAGGAGTCCAGAGAAGGAGATAAGGCCAGACTGTCCTTGTTGGACCTTGCTTACCCATTGAACTACAGCTCATCTCTTACAAGACAAGGTAATATGAAAGATGAGTGCATTTACTTGGCAGTGTTTTGTGTATTTTTTAAGCAAAGATTTTATTTTAAGGGCAAAGAAGTTAGGGTACTTTTTGAATCAGAGAGCAGTGGTTTCACCATAAAGTTACAGAGTGAAGGTTTTTCACCATGGAGCTATAGAGTGAAAGCAGTAGCATTAGGTAGAAGGTGAAAACACAAGAGTGCAATATTGGGTTGGGGAAAGCCAGTGAGGTTCTGTGCTGCTACTGAATGTCAGTACAGCTATACTAACATTTCGTAGTTTTAAATACCCACAGTGAGTTATCCTGAAGTCTTTGTAGAAGGAGTATCAGCCCATAACTTGAGGGATGAATGGCAGAGCTTATTCTGAATGCTGACAACTGAAAGGTGGTAACACTGCTGTGAAAGAGGTAAGCAACGTTTAACAGTTGGGTGTACTGAGGAGTAGGGCTGGTGTGACTTTGCTCGAAGCCACATTAAATCAGTGGCAGAGCTGCTTCCTGGATTACTGGTCCTCGGATCTTTCTCCCTTTCCCAATGGCCTTTACTCTGCAATTTCCCTTCCGACTAAGGATTTTTTGGCAATGACAGAAATTACTTCTCTGTTGGTGCAAGGACTGAGTGGGTAGTGATAAAAACTTCATTCCTAACCCCAGGGCTTTATTTTACAAAGACTGTGAGGAGGTTTGGGAGTTTGTTTTCAATCTTTTCCCGTATTTCTCAGAAGTAGGCAGTAGAGGGTTTTTCCTCCTTGGGTATCTTGGTACAAACAGTGCCAAAGGAGCAGCATTGTAGTGGTAGAACAGAGTCCCTTTCTGCTCATAAAATCTGCTTGTGTGGGTGAATATTGGAGAATGCTTTTGAAAAGAGGCAGTTAAATAGCAATTGTCTCTAAGTGCATTTGCAGTGGCTGCCAATTCCTCTTCTCGTGAGCTTTACCGCTTCTGATATTTCTGTAACTTGAAGAACGAGTAAGTCTTACCAAAACCCCAGTGGCTGCAGAGATATTAAAATTTCTGTAGTTTCTCTTAAGACATCTACTTAAAATTCCATGCAAGTTGGCATTTTAAGGATTATTTAAATTTTAGTCTTCCATTATCCCTTTCTGAGTTGCGGCTTACTGCCATAGGTTTTAAAATGTCTTTTTAAGTGCCTACCAAACCCATGCATGCTTTATTCACCTGGTCCCACCTCTGAATCGGGTGAAGTAGCACCGCACTCCCCTCATCTGAGACTGTTTTGTCCTCGTGCAGCAGTTGTCCAAGAAAATCTTTGCATGACCCGTTTGGAGAGCTACTCTTGGTGTAACCTTGGTGAATCTCCTCCCAAGTCTGCTGTTTTGTAATGCTTCTAAAAGGAAGAAAGGAATCTGCTTTTCTAACCCTTAAAACACCCAAATGAGACTTTTTTT
>NW_010207151.1:0-2177 GCF_000695765.1 Mesitornis unicolor
TCTCTCTGACCCTTAAACGGAGACACTAACTCCACATAGAAAAAAAGCAGATAGATGTCAGTTATGCAATTTTCTACCATCCTTCTAGAAAACACTATTACCTTTTGATCTACAATAGAGAAAACTGAAAACTCTTCTGTCTCTACCCTAATGAGAAGTTGTTCTAGTTAAGTAGAAACACCTGTTACAGTGAAGTGACATTTGGTGATAGATGCCTAATACCTGGAAACATATTCTGTTGAGAAAAGCATGCTTTAGTTCCGCACTCAAGATGCAAATAAACACTTGATCAAGATCAAGGACCCCATGCTATATCTCTACTGATATTTTAAGTGTTCAGGTCATTGACTAGGTTTCACCTGAAATTGTCATAAGATGTCTTTAAGATGTCTTCTGTCATTGTTGACTGGGAATACATAATTAAAATTATGGAATACTAATTACTTAGTCATTTGTCATGCTTTTCTTACACTCCAGATATTTGCTGCATAACACATAATTATATTTTCATCAGAAAGGAAATAGGTGCACAACAAGTGTCTGCACACAATATTCAAGGCATTAAAAACAACTGTGCTAATATATCATTTAAATCCAATTGATAATGAAAATATTTACTAATGAGCAACAAGCTTCAAGACAATAAGCATTTCTTACACATCATATTACAAATCTCACATCACATTAATAATCTGTCATGTCATTAAAAAAAAACCCTCATTTGGTAGCTGTAGACTAAATAGGTTTTGGACTACATATATGCTCTAATGTAAAGATTTAAGTAAAGATCCTCTTTATTTCAGCTAAGGCATTAACTGAGGTAAGGTGTCATGCTCTTAACTTTGCGAACTAATTTACTTCAGGAACCAAAGGAACAGAATTATTTCTTTGACAATAATGGTATTGCTGTGATCTGCAAATGGAAATAAATGACAAGTGAGGTACAAAAAGAGCCAAAAACAACATAGCAAAGTTTTGATTTAAAAAGTCCACAGAGATTAAGCAGGAAGGGGCAATAGGTTTTCATACTGCGGCAAGATAATTGATTCCTTGGGATTTGATATCTAGCCAGCTGTTTCTGTTTATCTTGAGATATCCCTAGCAAAGAGTTTTTCCTAATTTCAGTTACAATGAGTCTTCAAGGAACAGGTGAAGTTAACAGTGTTTATCTCCTGACCACTACTGCATTGTTTCAAGACCAGAATGCAAAAATTGCAAAGAAAACACAATAAGGCTCACAGGAATACTAATCCAGATCATTTTCAAATCTGAAATAACAGCAGGGGATGAGAATAGTATGGCATATACATGCACAGGTCTCAGAGGAAAACACTTGAGAGTGCTATTAGGTGCATTTAGACTGCTGTGCCTGATGGTTGCTATAGACAGTGATTGCATATTCCCTGATATCAAAACCCATAACAACTCCTACTTTCTAGTTTATGCTGCAGCTGAGGGAGTGACAGATGCATCAACAAATGGAATAGATGGTGCCTGTGGCTGTGTAAATAACTTAGGTTAATGTGAACAGCTGGAAGTCACACCAAAGACTACCATGCCATCAAAATAAAAACATAGTAAAGCAGCATCTTCAACTTATTTATTTGTGTCTCGATGTCTGGCAATTTTAACTGAAAAAGATACCTCTTGGAGGTAAATATTATAGTAATTTTCTCTTCAAATAATAAAAAACGCATTATTATTTGATAAAATATTTGATAAAATCACTCTTTCTTGTTTTGTTATCTCTCTTCATTCTATCTCAATGCAGAAAGCCCTACGCAATATGTAAGGAGAAATTCCTCGTCAAAAACTTTAGTATTCATGTTCACAAACTATGTTACTTGGAGAATTAAAAAAACCTAAATATTTATTAACCAGATACGATTGCCAAAAACTGCATTCATCATTCAAGATGATTGAAATGCTATTCTTAGAAGAGAAGACGTGACACCTCAGGAAGGCTTTTCTGTTTAAGTACAGCTTTCCACCTGTGCATGTACTTCTGTTAATTAGAACCTCATAATTTCTATTAATATATAAAATACAACAGATGTGGCTCTCAGTATGCAATTATAATTAAACTCCATCAAATGCAACCATATTTTAAAAGCTGTTGTCGTGTAGTTAGTTCCAATTTATTAGATTAAACCAATTCATTTGCTAAAAGATTACTT
>NW_010207151.1:2208-34633 GCF_000695765.1 Mesitornis unicolor
TCTATCTACATCTGCAAAAATCTTTGAAGTGGATTACATTGTCAGCACTGCAGAATTCATCACAAGCAAAAACAAAAAAAAGAGGAAGAATGATAACAGGGAAGCTCTAGGAATATGAACAGCTAAATTAATCCACAGACTATTTTGCTTATATACAAAGTATGACTTCATTTGAAGACAGCAGGAACAAATATAGTTTTCTAAACCTCTCTTCTGGACTTTTAAGGGTTCTGGTACCTGTTCCAAATTATGTTGGCATGCACTTGACTAATTTGTCCAATAAATCCTTAATTCTCCCAGTTCTTCCATGTAAAAGTGGAAAATAATATCTGCTTCCATGGTGACTAAATAATAATCACTCCAATCTTGGTTTTTTAAATGTGTTTTTTTTATATTTAACAATTTTAATTTCTTTGCTAAAAGATTCTCTCTAGCTGTAAAATTCCTAAATAATTATGTCTGTGTTTCAGAAACTAAATGAATGAGGTTATTTCTCTCAGAGCTATTCTGTTAGATGGTCTGTAAGCTCACAAATACAGTACTGGGTTCATTCATAATTAAAACATGATTTTTTTTGTTACTAGAAATACAGTAAGATTTTTTGTGTTTATTTCTAGATGTGTGTTTCTTCACTCTTAATTGTTAGTCCATATGAAGCTAATACTTATAAATTCACAAGAATCTACCTCATGTTCATAAGAATCTACCTTAAGGAAATAGAGTCCTTCTGATTTTACAAACTATCTCCATGCTTTGTTTCCTTCTGTCTAATACTAGATAGAAATAATCTTAAACCATACTTTATACTTCAGGTTTCATGAAGGGTTTCTACAAACTCTCTAACATATAATTGGAGAAAAATGATGCTACAGCATATACTTCTATTCGATTACATAATGATAGACGTGTTCGGATTTTCTCTTCTTTTTGTACTCATACAGTTTTAATTTAACAGTAGCCTCACAACTCCACTAGCTTCAGACTTTATGGGTGATACTTAAACTAGCAAATCCCATCCAGCAGCTTGAGCGGGCTCTTTGAAACAAGATGCTTTTCTGCTCAATCAGTGTCTCTCCTGCCTTTATACAACCTGCTTTTCTTAACCCTTCTTCAGGCAACAATACCTACTTGTCATCAATGTGGAACTGAATCTGACACCTCAAGAATGAAAACTATGCAATTATGGCTTCAGCTAAAAGGTTTACATTTATTAGCTGAAAGGAGACAAGAGGGAAGTGCATTTCAATCCTTAAAGTCATAGCTGGATTTTCCCAGAGCATCAACAGCAATTATTGACTGAGATACAGATATGGATGAGTCTATGTCCTAGGAGAAACAACTTATAGCACAGCAGAAGTATCAAATGTGTAAAAAGTAATCATACCATATCAACAAAATAATATCCTCCCTTAGATTAGAAGTATACCTTAAAATTATTATTTTCTTTTGTTCCTGATAAGAGTGAAACTTACAGAAAATCAACACATTTCCTTAGTAAATCTATTTAGGAAACAAGTACATTTTTACCTCACAAAAAACCAAAATTTGTATTGCACCCAATATCCCTTTTTTGGTTTGGAAATCTTTTTAAGTTCTCGAAGATGCTGAGAAATTCTAAACACAAATGAATATCTCATTTCCAGATTTATATGTGAACTCTCAAATGTTTGTGATGTTGGACAAAGCAGGAGCAGGTCCATATGAGCTGTATGCATTTTTGTTCTTAAATTAGCAACTCTAACACAACACAGCTATCTCACAGATTACTGCACATCGGAAGCATTGTGCAGCTGGTTCTGTTTGACTCAGCAGGGATTAGCCACTCTAAAAAGAGACAAGATTTCAACTCACCACAAAATTTAACAGCCACATGCCCTATGAATCCAGCTCCCTTATTTACAACACACCAGGAAGCAATTAAAACCCTGCTGGAGGCCTGAGTGCATGATCTACAAACCTGCTCAGTATGTCAGCATTTGAAAGACAGACCATAGCCAAAACTAATTTTGAAGGGCATTTGTCATGGTCATACAGTAGCCTACAAATGAACCTACCCTCATGCTCAGCATGAAAAAAGATCAAATAAAACTCTTCAAGATTTCAAGAAAAGGGTATATATGTGTGCATTACATAATCTTTAAGGATTAGATATTTAAACAAAGTGTAGGAAGGAGATAAAATACAGTCACTGCAACAGTAAAAGCAAGAAGTGTTCACAAGCATGCCAAGTACAGATGTATCTGCAGATTGCTAAATCCTGAAATGCAGGATGTAGTGCTCCACAGCAGCATAAGGAATGGCTAGAACTTAAGAGCATTGCTGCGTTATTTAACAAGCTCATCAGGCAGTTGAAGCACTTACAATTTGCACCGTTAATCAGCCAAAAGAAAAACATTTCCAAAGTGTAAATAATTTTCATATGTCAAGATTTACAGAAGGTTGTATATAAATTGCTGGAGTTAAGAAAGTTGCACCTCTTTTTGGAAAGGAAAAGTTAGTTATAGCCTCCTGGCAGTTAGCAGTGGTTAACCTCTGAGCTCTCCAACAACTTAAGAAGAATTTGCCACGATACCTAATGAAGGCAATAAGGACTCATACCATTTATGAGACTGCCCTCTTCTTGTCACTATGTGAGACATCAGATGGACAGAGAGAAGCTGTCCAAAATAAGATTTCCCATCCTCACCTAGATACGTCTACTCAGTTTTTTCACAGTTTTCAGAGAAATATAACAGCCTAGTTCCTTCATCCTGTATTTCCTTCCATGGGGAAAAAGGCCATTCAAGTAATGCTTCTCCTCACACCTGACTAGTTTAAAGTGGGAAAGAAGGCAGAGTATCTGAGAGCTCAAAAACATGTTCTGAAAGACAGTTCTGGTTCCTCTGTGTGTAAACACAAGCTGGCTCTGTGTAAGTCACTAGGGCATGAAAGTACTTCATTTTTTCCTTAGATACATTATGCAGTATGTGTATAATGTCATGTATAATTTAGTTCAGATCAGCACAGGTCCGTTATAGAAGACATATATAAACAGTAATCTCTAGTCTGAGTAAGAATTTGTAGGGGCACTCAGTATTAGGGTGACAGAATACTCCTTGAATCAATCTGTATCACTACAAACTAGATGCAACAAAAGAAAATTTTAACATTGGTAATTGATACAGTGTAGCGGCTCTTCACTCATCTTTTACTGAGTTTTTAGTGTGCAGAACTATTTTGTGAGGATTGCATATATAGGAAATTAACAGGACTAAATCATTTTGTAAAAAAAGAGAAGAATTAGTACAGTCTTCTTTTTTTACTATTTCTTATTAAAATTGTTGCAAGGATGGCACAGTATCCTTTAGAAATACAATTGTTTTAGATGACAGCTTGCAATGGTGATAATATGAAGTCTCAGGAAGGCCAACATCTTTAACCCAACTATTTTTACACACAGGATGGCAGCATGTGGCTTCAGCACACCCTGGTGTACCTTCACACAGTGAGACATTTTCTGCCATTTAAATCCTTGGTATTTAACTTCAGTATAAACTTTCAGGTTGATAACATACCTATATTATGATCAACTAAAGTAAGCAGAGACATTAGGCCAAATACATGCTGATGTTTCCACTGTCAACAACTAAGTGTGTGTGTATATAGATCTCCCCTGCACATCAGAATTTGATGCACCAAGTTTGATTAAACATGAAGCTGTACTAGAAACCTGAAAAACACAATTCCAAAATACTCAGTCACATTTACACCCACTAATCTTCTAGCTAAATGCCAATTAGAGGATCAGTTAATTACACTTTTGGTGAAAAATGTTCTCAGTAATTTAGATTTCCTTAGAATTTTGATTATGTACATAAAACCATATCTTTAACAGTACATATTACACAGGAGAATCAGTTGAGTCAGGCTATGAATGGATAATCTGGCTATTAGGAAAAGTTGTTTTGGGGGTAAGAGAGTTGTTTGTTTTTTCACCCACATCCATATGTTGCTTATCGACAGACAGTAACAGTCAATACTGCTAAGGGCAGATAGCCATGGAATATGTGTATGTTGACAAAGCATTCTACAAGAAATTAACTAAGGCACACATTACATAATGATTAAGAGTGGAAATCTTCTACCTAAAAGATGCATTGCAGGAAAAATATTACATCTGTGGAGCTACTGCTGAAAATTTTCAGCTAAAACTACTAAAAACATTACCGTAAAAAGCACTTTCTCAAGTACTGGCAACTTATGATTCAAAGCACAATTCAGTAAATTATAAGGATGTCAGTCCACAACAATGGCAATGGATGTAATGAAAGCATATCTCACTTAGATTAGTAGAAATTAAAATTCTTCACATTAAAAATTTATAGCCATTTACCAAAGAGTCATACAGATTTGCACTTTTCTCAATATAATCATTAGTTTCAAACTTGTGTCACAGAATTACTCAAATACGAGAAATTTACATTTTAAGTTATATTCCTTAAAGCAGGGATTTCACTTTCTTTACAATTATATGACTTATGCAGTTCAGAGTCAAGGGAGATTTAAAATAATAAAATAATTAAAAATCAATCTCTTCCTCCTTTGAAAATATTGAATTCCCCAAAACAACCATGGGAGAAAACACTAAGAAGAAAAACTTGAAGCCAACTCAAAATACAGTAAAAGTTAGGTATCTGAATAAATATTTCATTAAGAACTTCTAGCCAATTAATGGATTCCCATGTTCAAAATTGTCTATACTGTGAAAAAAATAAATTTGAAATATTTAATTCAAAAATTTACTTTCATTTTTCATTATATGTGGAATTAACATGGATATTTTTGCTCTTTTTTCTGACTTGAGCACTTCAATATGACCATAATATTGGGGAAAACCTGTAAATATTTATTTTAAGCTTTAGAATCTAACCTATCAACACTATCCTCACTTTGGGACTGGCTCACCATTTACAGTAAAATAGAGGTAGAACAGAGTTTGAAAAGACATTAGTCTCCTTTCCAGTCTGTGAGAGTCCAGTAATAAAATGAATCTCCATAATTTCTCAAGCCCTAATCTATTCCTGGTCCTAATCATTGCACAAAGTGCAATAAGGGTCCCCTTTCCAGCTATAAGATGGGGCATGCAGTGTGTCATGGCACCATGGCCAAGGAGCGCTTACCTCACTCTACCAATCTTGCAGAATATAGTAATATAGTGGGATCTGCCCTAGACCTAACTTTAAATGCGGCTAGAAAGAATATTAACAGCATTATCAGCATATTCACCACAAAATAAAAGTTTTTGAAAGTTCGTAAGACTCTAATCATACTGGCATTTGTTTACCAGACAACAAACACACCATCTGTAGTACAACACCAAGCATTTATGTATGAGATTAAAAAGGTAATTTTCCAGCTGCTTTTAGCTTGCAGATATTTGCATATAAAATTTACATGGGTGATAAAGAAATTAGGTTTCCCAAGAAAGATCAATTTGCTTATTTATGGAGACTGGAGATTCAAATTACAGCAAATGATCACCTTGGAGTTAATGTTCCTCCATAATAATTTATGTTCTCTAAATCAGTATTAATTATCATCAGGAAGTGTTTTGTTTGAACATTATGCAGCTCTATGAGATTTTACAAGAAATTCACTTTTTAAGTAAACTTAGAGACCTTAGTAGCTCTAGGGTAGAAAAATGCAATCTGGTGTACTTCCAATGAAGTTAAAGACTTATTTATTGAAATAATTCTCAGGCTTCTTGATTTAGTCTTCATGACTAGACATCATCCCTTCAGCAGCCACAAACTGTGAACTATGCGGATTCACTGTAAATACAGCATACTGATTTTAACTCAGACAGTTAATTATGGCTTTTGTATTTTAAAAAAAAGACAACCAACAACTGAAATACTGGGGTTCTGTGTATTTTAGAATGCTTAACATGACAGCAATGAATATCCCAAAGGCTTACTTTTATGCTATAAATATATACTATGTGGGCACATTAATTTTCACAACTTTTCAGCCCACTTTTGAATTATTAGTCCTCAGTCACTTTGCAGCACTTCACAGGTGTCAAAAGCATCCATTTTTCACATTATCTGCTTCATAACCCACTATTGAAATACTAATTGATTTCAGGATGTCCCACGACGTGCTTTTCATGCAGGTCTACTTAATCCTGCTTCTCAAAACACAGATTCTGGAGAAAGAATTCAAAACACTGCTTAAGTGACCGTGTATCTCTTCTTCAAGTGACTTCCCACAATATATTAATTTTGTTATCTGTATGCAAATTCTGTATTTTCCTCAGACTTAATTATAACTTTAATTTTAACTTAATTTACTGTGCAGTAGGGGGGAGGGAGATTGGAAATGTCAGATACTATGTTAATGTTATGACAGAAATTCAGCTACAAACCTTAATAATTGTATCTACTGTCACCTCATAACATATAGTAATCAGTACATCAGTAATTAAACTATCATCTTAAAATTAATCCATTCAAAGCATGCTCTGATTTACCTAAAATTCTGATCAAAATTAAAAAAGAAAATGAAAGATATATCCATGTAAACTCAATTGCACCTTTTGTGTTTTGTGCTATAATTGAAAGGATTTATACACTTGTAGCTCTTTATTTTCCTTATTTGCCATCTACAGGGATGTCTCCCAGAATATAATAATTTGAGGTAGGCTCACCTACATAAATAGAAAATTTTTGAAGAGGGTATCATTTGCTGATGAGCTAAAAAAAGTTACTCTTTTAATGATTAATCTGCCAGACTGCCCTAGAACAAGCCAATACAATAAGATTTTACTGTTGACAGATAGGCTTATTCTTCATAAGACCTCATTGCCACTTTTACAGAAAACAATCCTTCTGCTATAATAAAGGATGTTACCTTAGTTATTCTCCCACAGACATCACTGTCTACATTGAACCACAGCAGGACTTCAATAAACTCCCATAGGAGCTGTAAAAGTCTTCCAGGTGTAGGCCTTCATTTTCCAGGCATTTCATATGAAATTGGCGTGCTAGCAGTTTGCTTTGAAATTTTAACAGATTTCATAAAAACATTTTTGAAATTATGTTTTCTAATTCAGTGGAGAAAAGGGACTAGAAGACTGAGAGGTACTAGGGGATGGCAGGCATACACATTCCACATTGCAAATGCACTTACTTGCTTTCAAAATCGCATCAATTGATACAGAATTTCCAACATCCCAAGTAGTTATCTATGGATGATCTTATTTGAAACACTGAGGGAAATCTGTTATTTATCTGCAGAGATGGACTGTGAAACTGATTAATCAGACTTATGCTTTTCATTGTTCTGTGTTTAAAGGGAATAACAAGCACATCTAAATAGAATATTAAGTATATCTACTACATGTTGAGACACATCCCTAGCTGTCTAAGAAGGAGGGAGGGAAGAGGAGGAAAAATAGCATAAGGAAAGAAAAAGCAAGATGGCTAAACATTTGCACTTACACACTTGTGGAGGTTGCTTCTCAGACAACAGTAGGGAAGTGGGTGGGTACAAATGAAAATCAAAGGCCCAGGATAAAATATAAGACAGCATAATCAAGAGAGAGCAAGGGTATTAGGAGCCTTTGACTTACAGCAGGAAGAGGCATAGAAGCAAAAGGTGAGTATTTAATCAGGCTCATTAAAACTGGATGCGGCAAAGGATCGGTGAGTGAGACACAAGCAGAAGCATCTGTTAAGCTTGTACACCTACCTGACAGCTGACAAGCCTGAAAGACTGGTAGAATATACAGGACAGAGACACCATAAAGCTGGACAAGGAGAGTAGGTAGTAGTAAGGGGCAGAGCTGTAAGTGTCAATTACTCTGAAATCTCCTGATTGCAAGAGCAGTTGGTTGTACATAGGAGTGGGTGGGAAGAAGGTCAGAAGGAGGTACAAGAAAGTAATGTAAAGAAAAAGACTACAAAATTAAAATGACACCTGAGAAGAACAATTCAGCACTTCCACATAACTGCTCTATTTCAGTACCATGCTCAAGAGACCTTCATCAGGGGAGAGCTCCTGTCCAGAGTCAGCAGAATAGCAGCTTGACTCTTTGAAGTGTATCAATCTCTATTTAGAAAAGCTTTGGAAACATATTTTTCACTCTCTTGGTGATTTACATCATTGAAAGCAATTGAAATTCATCTTGTTGTTCGGACCTGAATGAGTTTATGTCAATCTTTTTTACTTTTTACCTGATAATTTATAACATACACAACAACAGAACACTATATAGTGTACACACACAAACACATACACACTGTGAACTAAAAATTAGCTCATTTTAAAACAAATCATCATTACAGTCTCTTTTTGCATTTGATGTCAAGCATCCAAGTTCAGTAATTTTGAACCTCAAACTAAAGAAGTTAGAACAGAAAGTTTCGAGATCCCATATATCCCAGCATTTGTCTATAAAACAAAAGCTTCAACAAGATACCAAGACAACCACCTTTCCAATGGAAGAAAGACACAGACAATATTAAGGTGAGTTTGGTTGGTTAAGCTGGCTGACTGGCTGGTTTGTTGGTTAGTTAAGATCAATTCCTATCCTACAGGACTTAAAGTTCCCATGCAGCCAGGTACTCTAGATGGGACCTGCCTGCTGGAAGTTCACACCAGTCAGTGATTGCACTTGTTCTGCTCAGCAATTGAGTATGATATAACCCGTATTTCATGTAGGCTTGAGGACACTGGCCACCCAGTTCAACCTCCTGCTCAAAGCAAAACTAGCTTTAAGGCTAGATCAGGTTGCCGGGGGACTTGCATAATAAAGTTTCTTCTACCTAGAAACCCACAAAACAACTGAAAAAGAATTAAACCCCATGTTCTTAATTACTTAAGTCACACCCATGGTAAAAATTGGGAAAGGTATGTAAGCTTGACAGCTGCAGTTAAACAGGTAACATTTGTTCAAAACCTTAGGAGGTCTTTCTAAGACAAATACAGATGGTCTTGGGAGAGACAGGGGTGTACCCTGCCAAGCAGTGTTAGCTGCAGGCAGTGCCAGGCCACAGTACCTTTTAGAAGAACTGAGTGACAGTCAGAAGATACCACTGCTATGATCATGACAAGCACATTCATACTCGTTTTCTGCAGTTTTATGTTTTCTTTGGGAATCCACACTTCCACCTTTTCCTGCACAGTCCTTTAGTTCCCCTGGCTCGCCGTGGTAATTTCTTGTTCACACTGGTTCATTTACAACACATGCCAAGAAATAGACATGAAGTCCCAGGGCAGCACATCCTGCATCTCCCTATCAGCTGTCTATCAGCTGTACTAAGAAAACCAACAGGCAAGTCAGGATACTGAGTCAAAAACAATAACTACTTCATTACGAAAGCTTACTTTTAGCATCACGAAACATATGCCACCTCACAAGTCTATTAGTCTCTATCAAATTTATATATGGTTACAGGTGTTAAACAGTTCTTTCAAGTAAGTTGCATGCTTTAAAATAAAGCTCAGCTCTCTATGAGGAGAGCGTGCAAGTGGCAAAATACAGATTTCTTAGTACACACATTTTTGACGTAAGACATCTCCCAGAAAAATTTAAGGTTGGATCTTTTATTTCATATCTCTGATAAGAAAAATAATACAGAGATTAAAACATTACCAATATCCCTTCCAAGCGCTTGTTTTTATCAAAATTCTTAAGCAGATAAAGCTTTCTATACTAGAGTAGTATTTTCTGTTTCTGGATACAAAATTTAGGGAAATACTGCCACTTTTTTTTTTCACAATCCATCACAATATAGGTTTGCTGTCTTAATATGTATCCTACCTTGACTATTTTTTCTCATTTTCCATTCTAACATTTTTTTTCTCAAAAATTCAATCACTATCCCCTCTTACTGTAAGAAGTCCCTAGCATATTCTGCATAGTATAAAAGATGAGTAGCCTACTTAATTATATAAGTTTTTTCACTGATGTGAGTAATTTCAAGTTTAGTATTTAGAAACAGTGTTCATCTGTTCAAAGAATGCCTCATGCTTGACTCACAGAAAGATCACAGAATCAGTGAGTGGTGTCATATTTCATTTGAGAGATATTTTGAGGAAAAAAACCAACACTATTAATCATTGAAATATAACTATTATTTTGAAGTTAAAATGTTACTGAAATGCAGAGGGCATTTCACATAAACCTAATATAATTCCATAATAACATATATCATATTATGTATTTCCAGGTATCAGACTATAGAAATGCAAGTTTATAAATCTTTCTTCAGTAAAAAAGTACTTTCATCAATTCTACCTACAATACAGAAAAGCAAAGATACTTTTAAGCCCTTTTAAATGACATTTTATTATAGTGTAGACAGCAGCTTTTAGTGTACAACTGTATTCAAACATAGGCTAAGTACTCTAAGACCAGCTCTCACCTTCTGGAGCTCCATCATGAAAGAAACAAAGGAAGACATTCAGAGATCAAGCAAAGAACATTTTACTTTTTTGGTAAAACACAGATTTTAAAGCACAGCTGTTACAGGAACTGAATGACAGGGTTCAGTATAGCTAGAGATTTCCTCCGCTATCCTGAGCAAACACATGAATTGTTCTACTAGCGGAGACACTAAGACAGCTGAAATAGCAGGTAATTTTCTAGTTTTCATTTTCATTTCTTCTGGGCAATATGGTGCCTGATGAAATAGAATGGCTTTTTCCATGGAGATACACATCTGTCATTGAGCTGATAACTTCATTCTTCCTTAAGGTGCTTTAAGAAAAAAATAGAAGTCCATGTCCCACAGAAAGAGGCAGTATTTATCACCTAGTCTCAAGAAAAGGTGGAACAAACCATTGATAGTGGTTCTTAGTAAAAATATTGTTAATGACTTTCAGCAATAGACATATAAATGTGACCTTCAGCTGGTCAGAAGAGCTGACCAGAGCAGAAAAAAAATATTATTTTGTCACTATAAAAAACCCATAATTTGTTTGTATCTTGAGTACTGCATGTAATTCTGGTCTTTGAATCTCAAGAAGAGTTATAGCAGAGTCAGAATAGGTTCAGAAAAGAGAGACTGATTAAGGGGACAGAATCAGTGCCCTCCTAGGAGAGATTAAAGAGACTAACTGCTCTGTTTAGAAAGGAGAAATCTCAGGAGAGCACACCTGAAGCCTACAAAATTGTGACAGCTGTGGATGCAAAAGATGCACTTAATGACACTGGAGAGTACAACTATGCTTGTGGTTTCTCTCTAACCACTCTTTTCTAATGACCTTGACAGAGAGAGACTACTGAGGCAGAGGGAAGTCATTAGTCTCTACTTATATGCAACACTGTCATGGTCAGAGGTCTTCAAATTATTATTTACCAAAGAAAATAGGGGAAGAGAGGGAGAAGATAATTAAATTCCTACAACTTTAAAGTCCAACTTCATTGCTACAGCTCGCTTTGCCCTTTTCACCTTGACCAAAACAGTTCATCCAGCTTTTTTTGCTTTGGTAGTAACAAAATTTGTATTATTTCACCTTCAAAGTTTAGATTAGGACACAAAATCTCTTCCCTCAAAAAAGTCTAATTTCATCACTGTTGTTTTATTTCTTAAGAGTAGTTACTTTGGCAAATTTTGCACATGAAGAGAGAAATGTTGGCTGTTTACCACCACCAAGTGAAGCTGGAGCCTGCTGACAGATTACAGGAGGAAATGCACAGAAGGCTGAAACAGTCAGAAAACTATACAGTGATCCAACTCTGATTAAGCAGGGAATGACACACTCCATCCGTGTTACACATATCTGAAGCAGTGAACATCCAGCAAGTTTCAGATACTAGAACGTCATCACTGAGAGGACCACGATCTCCACAAACTGACTGTCCTGCAAGCATGTGTTGTACAGGAGAGGAAAAACTAGGTCAACTACATAAGTTGTCTCCATCTACATAGGTCAGACTTTGGCTTCAGAAGGTCTTCACAACAGCTCTTAATAAAGCTAATTAAGAGCATGGAAGTCTAATCTGCAGCCTAGACACGATCCTTTGTTTACTTAATTCCTCTCTCTCGTTCTTTTCTGCTTGTGATGAGAGGCTATTTTAAGAATTCACTAAATCACATGCATTGATTCATCAAAAGCAATGTATTTGAGAAGTAATAGTGATCCAAAAGGTAGCTATCTTCAATTTTCAAAAAGTTTTGGAACTTTTTATGTAATTAACACTCGACATATCAGAAACATAGCAAAGAGATGGCAGGAACGCAGGCAGTTTTTTAGTAGTAGAGATAGTAGATTCTAAGTAGATGCTTGTAAAATTGCAGTTAAAATTATAGTATCACCTGAGAAGTAAACAAATAACGAATCTGAGATATTACATAGGGATTGGTTAAAACTTGGATGTGTAAAAGGAAGTATCTTTTGTGGACAGGACAGTTCTGTAACATGCATTTAGCCAACATTTACAATTTCTTCTCTAAAATAGCCTTAATTAATCAGGACTTTTAATATGCTGCTGTGATCCGCTACACCCTCATAACACTTCAACCAGAGGACAAAGAGTCCATATACGAAAGCATATATGAAAGGTTAAACATTCCAATAACTTTGGGATGATATTCATACACTGGTATACCAGCATGGACTCTCTCTACTGACCTTCTGCATAAGTGGTCGTTCAGTGAAGATTCCCCTCTGCTATGCCAGAGGTATGCTAAATGGGTGAGAAGAGGAAAGGTGCTTCTTCACAGCAACAGAGGCCTCTTGGAGATTCACAAAATAAAGTCTCCATTAACAGGGGAGAGATGCTCACACTGATCTATTAGAAAGATTGCCTTAACTTTGGAAATACTTGGAGAATTGGTAATTCAAGTAGCAGAAGAGTTAGGCCACTCTTTTATTTCTTGCAACAGAATGTTCTACTGTTATATAGCTGAATTTTTTAGTATAAACCAAAAAAGCTTCTATATGAGAATAAGTGGGTCTTCAAAGCAGGAACCAGGTGTTGAGAATGTTTTCATAGAAAGCAACATTGTAAGATTAGAAGAACATAAATTTTGTCCAGCAGGACACTTGATCCTGGGAACCATCAGGAAAGATTTACTGGAGAACTCCTGAATCAATTTCTTTGCATTCCCTAATGACCATATCGTGAATAAGAAGTTACCAGGCTGATAAGAGGCCTATCATCCATCCCAAAGAGGTACCAAATGTTGGACTTTTGCCCAATGAGGATGAAGTCAGCAAAAACTGTGAAAACTGGGGTAAAGGTAAATGCAGCAGGGAGAGATTGTAGCCACTGACTCAAGAAACACCCCCGACCCAAAAGAAAGTGAACACTGTGCATGCGGAATCATTAGCATGAAAAGCATGAATTTAGCAGACCAACAGAAAGTAGTCTAAGTAATTTTGTACTAATTAATGTAGTTTTAGGTGGAGTTTTGTAATCATGTAGTAGGATAAATACGGTGTGGTTTTTATAGGTGGTGTGCTTGATTTGTGGAAATTCACTGAGCACAGAGCCTTGTAGAACTCTGAAATAAACAATGTCTTCCCTCTAAACATACTTCATGTGCTTCGGGAGTTCTTTCAATTTCAGGTAACAATATGACTCACCACTTATGTTAATTATTGCTCCTAAAGAGCTAAGAACAGACACTGGTCCTGTCTTTAAGGAGGGGAAGCAACAAAAACATCAGCCCAGCAGTGACATTTACACAGTAGGTTAAATACCCATCCATGCCTAAGGGAGCACTTCCTAGCACATTTCCTATGATAGACATGACAAGAACATTCATAGATATGATATTTTACTCTGATCTTCATCTTACAATTAGCTTTCACATTAGCTTTCAAGAAGCTCATGACTTACTGAACACGCTTTTAATATAAGAATATGCACATTGCCTGAATTTATTTATTGAACAAAAATGTGTTCATAAACAGTATAAAAACTCAACATGTTTCTTGATTACAACTTATTAATTCATATTTTATGGATAAAAGACCAAAATCAAAACCATTATTTTTTCCTATTGGCAGGAGCTATTTGATTTTACCTAAAATACTGAACAGTATTCATTCTTGTTCTAGTAATTAGATGGCCCATTCTCAGCTAAGCAGGAGCTAACCTAGAAGTCGATAAAATATTCCCCATACAGCAATTTTTATTCAACAGTGATCTCTTGTAGACAGCTATAAAGACTCCATGGGTCGCTCTTGTGGTTTTAATGAATGTACTCAAGATTTTCAACTAGAATTGTATGATGAGAAACTGACTTGAACCGTAAAAGTATGATTGTAAACACACTATGTGTATGTTGCAACACTTGTTTGAGGGCAGCATTGAAAACTTAATGATTGTCAGTATTATGTCCCAACTGTATTACTACCATTCTTATGTGCCTTGTGTCCCTGCGTACTTCAGTACAAAATATAAAACGGATTTAATGAAACTGTAGGTGCTTGGCACCAGATTTTTCTCTTATGTGAGGGCACTGTCAAGTACATATTTATTTTTAAAACCCCAGAATACCAAATATTGTACAAATATTAGAGGGCTAATTTGTCCTTCCTCACAGAACAAAACTGTTTAAACAGTTAAACTACATTTGAACAGCAAAATAGGAATGATGTGCAATTTGAGTGAGTCAAAGACAGAAGATAAATTGCTGAAAGCAACAAATAGGCAAAATTTTGGCAATATTTCTGAGGAAAAGATCAGAATTAATGTGCAATAATATGAATTTCTCAAGTTACAGACCTGAGCAACAAACTTATGACAGTACGCACAAAGCCTCCCCAGACTGTCAAATTGCCACAATAAAGAATTATCCTGTTATTTAACCTAAGCAGACTGCACTGGGGCAAATAAATAGAATGAACAGTTTTCACTGACAAGCAGTAGGAACAATTTCCTAGTTACAAGTATTCTTAAATAAAATACCAAATACTTCTGAGAAGTAAACACTGTAATAAATACATTTATAATTAAACTGAATATATCTTTTCAGGAGAATGTGACATTATTCTCTGAAGATGCAAAAAAGAAAAAAACTAGCTTTAGCAATTTAAACATGCGGAAAAGTGTGTCTTTAATGACTATATATTGTGTATATGTGTATTTCTATATAATTGCACAATTACTCTTTAAAAAAATACTTCAGTATATTCTGACTACAGAATTAATGATGTCTTTTAATGGAAAATTTTCAGAGAGGAACTACAAAAATATGGTGCAATGGCTGCAGAGAGGAGGCACTCCTCCATCCATGTATACTTATCAACAGACAGTGAAGCAACTTGACTTGTCATTTGACATGAGAGTACCTTGCATACAGAGTATTTGTAGCAGCAGGCAGGACAGTCATTAAGCAAAGTAATTTTTTGTATTTTCCTTATACAATGTTGAGTTCTCAGTAGCTTTCAATTATACTATGATCATTTAATCATATATATTTCTGATTATACCATAATCTTACACAAACTAATTTAGAGATTCCTCACTATCTGAGCATAAACCACCATTGCAGTCACTGAGCACTTTGACGTCCCCTCCCTCACCCAAAAAACAAAGGAAAGCGACTGCCTTTTCACCTCCTTTTCAAATTTCCAAAAGGATCTTCTGTTTCCAACAATCTCAATATTCATCTGAAGCATTAAACATTAAAATGTGATCCAGTTCTATGCAATCTGCTCACTGGAAGTTGAACACGCCTAACACTTCTCAGGAGGGTATTCCTTCCACATTCCTCAGCCTGTGTGTGCTTCATGTCACTTATAAACAGTTTTCCATATTGGCTTCACACCGTAACAATTATGTATATGTAAATATGTATATATATACACTACATCATCTCCTACTTAAGCTGATGCTAAGCAAACACTAGTAGGTACTCAGCACTTTACAATGCTGAGTCATTTTTCAGCACTAATGATGTGTTTCTTCTGCAAAGCGAAGTCATTTGTATTTTAAAAATTACCTCAACCATCCTGATGTCTCTCTCTTTTGAGACTATTGAATTATGACGAAGGGTTTGTTGGCTACTTTTTAACCACCAGTTTGAATTTTGTTCAACCATAGATGAGATCTGAACTCTTCTTCTTTGTATTCAGCATACCAGTAATAACTTTTACTTTTTACTTCCCCATGTTTTGAATTAGAAGAGCAATTTTTTCCCCATGTAATTAAACTAGAAGTGTTTTTACCCAACACCTTACTTAATTTCTGCATTATTGCATAATACAATCTTTCAAGACTAACAGTGATACCTGAAGGAAAAAATACCTTTTGAGAAAGTGACAAATAAATAAGAACCCACTTTTAAATTAAATAACATTAGGTGCAATTAACTTCCATTTGGTACCATACAGCTAAATGAAACAGCCTACACTACAGGACATACAGTGTAATCAAGCTACGCATAGTTGAGCTGTACTACTGGGGCTTTGATGCTTTTATCAATGAACATGGGGGCTTTGAGCTATACTGCTCTATGTAATTGTTAACATATGCTGAAAAGACAGGGTATGCACAGTGTATTCTAGGGGTGGAAAAAGACATGCTACTGTGCTTAGAAAGGCGATTAGCAACAACTGTCTTCACATTACCAGTCGGATACTAGCGTATTACAAAAATAAAAGAGTAATTGTGGGAACCCTGCTGCAACATGAGGCCCATATTTAAGTAGCTTTCTAGTAACCAACATATCACAGTGACACTGAAAGGAAGACAGCAAGCAGACAATTGATTTTTCTCTACTACACATTCATTTGAAATAGAAAAAAAAAACCCCAAACTCACACAAGCATCTAGGAAGCTATGCTCTCTAGAAAATAAAAGCATCCATCTATTATTTTACTTCAATATTTGCTATTGGGTGTATTTCTGTGCAGCACTTGCACTTAAAGCAAAATAAACATTTTCTGCCAGTTACTATGTTCTGCAGTTGTGTTCTCCCTAGTCATTTCGTACCCCCACTAAAACCCAAGCAGTATCTTCCCCATCAGAACCCTAAGATCTGTCTTTCAAAACCACTATGAGAAGTGAAGATAGAATAATTAAATTCTAAGAAAGCGGTAGCTGTTAAAAAAAAAAGGCTTAATTAAACAATGAAGCCTGAAATAAGACTAGAACGTTACTAGTCTTACACTACGATTGTAAAGAACACCAGACTCAGGGCCACAGCCACTACAGTCATCCTTTGTTGTTTAGTGGTGTTTGTTTAATTTTGTTTTCTAAGCCTTTTTATGCTAGGAGGCCTGAATTACAGAAGTTACATGACACTGTTACAAAAGGTTCACCACTGTACTACTGTGAAGACAAGCTTCCTCTCAGCCGTCAAGGAAATGAGGGAACGGAAGATAGAGGAATGAATTTTAGCATTTTAACATGGATAGGAACATGGCTTTTTCAAAGGAAAATGTGGCAACTTTTAATTTAACCAAACAAGCAAGGATACACTTGAGCAAATGTGTGGCTGTCCAACAGCAGTGAAAACAGAACTTGCCAGAATCAACAGAACCTGCTGGTGATCTTGCAGAGCAGAGGGGATCAAGTCTGACATGGCTTTCCATGAACCCACTTCTACACATCAACAGCTCTATGGTTTGGCTGCTCCTAGGAAAACTAGCCTAGACCTCTACTCTGGCACCACAGCATTGATATACTCCCAAAGAAAACAATAAGAATCCCAGGCATTCAGTGTAAATGTTAGATAACTTACACAAGATCATTTTATGTGAAAAAGAGATGAACGCTTCTATCTTGAGTCAGGGCTGCCAAAAATTGAAAACCAGCACTGGAAAAGCACCACAAATGTCCCAGATAAAGAAAGTGCTAGTCAGATGCACAGTGTCTTCTCTCCATGCTTTGTAGCTAATACATTTTTTGTTCCTTTGAAACGTCCTGACCTGCATTTAAAAATCCTACGCTTTTCAGTCTAGAATCTTAGGCTCTCTGAGTTATCACTGCCACCTCCAGAAGATGGCACCAGACACCTTTATTATATTACAGAAGAACACATTTGCCACTTTTTACTTTCTCCACTTCCTTAATGCACACAAAACCTATTAATCATCTCCACTGACCCACTTGCTTTATTTTGAGAGAAAATTTGGTAGGCTGCAAATGGTTCTCCCAATTTACATCCACTTTATAAATGATTTACATGTTCTGCAGCATTAGACATATTTCATTAAAATGTATAAAGCCTTCATTGACACTGTAATTTTGTCTTGCAAAAATGTCTTAATAAAAGCATAATAAATTTGATATCTCTTAACGGTAAGTGTACCTGGTTTAGACAGTATTAAAAAATGTATCTTAAACATCATAATACAACCGCAGAACTACTAGAAAAATATTTGCTTTTACCTTTATGAAAAACATGCTGCATAAAACAGCAAAGAATTTGAAAGTTATTCTTTTACCCCATAGAATCCAGTGAATTGCTTGTAATTCTTAATACTGCTTCTAAAGCCAGAGATGTAATTTCACTACTAACTTAAAGACAATAATGTTCTTTTGAGGCATTATAATACAAATAGCTTGACTCTTTTGCTAGATAGAAAGGGCACTGCAATCATTATTTTGGAATCACATTTGCAATTATAACTTCTCTCTACTCAGGATCATACATAGCCATAGAGTTTGAGCATATCTCAGACCCTCTCGCTAAAATAATCTTTGCATCAATAGCTACTACATCTGTATATCATCAGAAAAAAAAAATAAATCTGCAACAGTAATTTCCAAACTTGAGAAACTTTCCTTCACTGACTAGTTGTTACTTGCAACTCCATCCAGCCACAATTTTATTTTTCCCAATTACTCCTCTCTGCGTTATAGGGTAGGGATACAGCTCAGCTACAAGCCCCTGCCTATTACAATATCCAACCTTCATCCTGTTTGCACTGCTGTATTCCTCCTTCCTTTAGTCCAATACTCAAAGCTAGAAGCTTGTGTCACCTTTACCCTGCATATAGAAGAGCTGTCAACAAAGTCAAACAATACTTAAATATGTCATAAATACAGGCCTAAGTATTTGAAGACACAAGTCACCAATACCTGCTGATACAGAGAAAGTTTCAACAAAAGCTTGCCATTTAATACATTTTGTTTATTTTTTCATTCCTCTCTCCTGTATATATTGATACATTCTCTTTTCTCTCTATTTTTCTACATTTCAAACTGGTTTAGACTTTTTTTTTCCTTTTCTTCATTAGCTGTCAGTATTCTCCTCTCATTGTGCCATTAGAAGTCCCAGATTGAACAGAAGCTTATTTTCACCTCCAGACCTATCAGTCAGCAGGTTTCAATAATTTATCTGAGAAAAACTTACATCTCTTGTTTGTGTGCAGGCTGAACATATCAGGCCCTAGAAGTAGCTGAAAGACATGTTGGCCCCTCACTGTGACAAAATCATGCCCAGGGCTCATTCCTCAATCCGTAAATGTAAGTAGGCTCCAGATTTCTCAGGAGTTGCACAGGAAAGCTCCCTACAAAGTCAAGATGTTTCCTCAGTAGATATCCAAGAGAACAGAGGGAGCAGGGTGGAGGTTGCAGTGCTCCCTCGGGAGTCAGGGTGGAAGGCTGTGTTGTTACCCAGCAGCAGCGTTACACTGGCCTTCAGCTGGTTTGGGAGTCCAACTTCAGTGGCAGCCTTCGCCATAGGCTAGCTGCAGCATGAGTAACGGCCAGAGACCAGACTGGCCTGCTTTGCTGGAAACCTAACATCTAAGTAGCTGCAATACGGGTTACACATAAAGTCCTACATCATTTTATATTGAATATGCAATGTGTCCGTAACCAAAATGCCATGTAGTACAGGCAGGCAAACCCTAATTATAAAAGTAACTGGAGGTTTTCAGGCATTTTCATTTAGCTTTGAAAGAATCCGGCAATCAAAGATCAACATGGCTAAAAGGTAATTTAAATGGTAGGATTTACTTAAAAAATTGCCTAGACTAATTTCATATACACTTGTGTAAATTAATGCTATCAACCCAGTAAATTATTTTGTCTTCCTAACCAAGCATTAGAATCTTACTTTGATTTTTAAAGAACGAAAACTAGTAATACAATGTCTCATCTTGAAAAGAAAGGATGTAACCTAAAGACTTCCCCAAAGTACATCTGAAGCATTTGCAATGAGCATTTCACTGCAAGTCAGTTGAATTGGTTTAGAATTGCTTATTTGAAATGAAGAGGTGCAGAATTTAACTTCTAAGAAGAAACAACAATCACTAAGAAACATTTTATTAAAAACCTCTCAGACTGAATTCCAACATACTTTTTTAGTGTTAATTACTGCAAGATATGTTTTCCTCATTTCCTCTTGCATAATATGAAAAACCCAAATAACCTTTGTCAAAGACCAAATATTTGAATACATTTAAAGATATACCACAAGCAAATGTCCCCTCCCTTTTTTTTTTCCATTTTATTGTGCGCCTTACAGATGACTAAGGGTTGCTTCACCGTTTGCTTAAAAAAAAAGTATTCAAAACACATTCATATAAAATGTTTTCATTCCATATAATTATGAACGAAGACCTGTTTCAAGAAAGAATTTTTAAAAGCCTGGCTATTTCATGTAGCCTGACAGAGTTTAATAAGCAATCAAATCCCAGAAAGAAAGCAATGCACTGGCATGCTACTGACCACAGAGATCAGACCTCCTTCCCACCCTATAGGCGCTGAGATCTCAGTTATCAGCAGATCTGGTATCAGTGACATCTGATCAGATGACAACTCTCCTGGATCCTCTGAATACTATTAACAATTTCAGATGTTAACTGATCATTTCAGTTCAAAGACTTCTGAGCTGACAGTGGAAGGAGGGTTTGACCTTCTTCAGAGCCAGAGAAGGCTTCTCAGGCAGCCAGAGCTGAAGATAATGACAAATCAATTTGCAGAATCCAATTATCAGTGTCCTAAACAGAAAAGTTTTGAAGCATTTTGAGAAAGGAAATAAAATCGTATTTATGCATTAATTTCCAGTAAGAGAATTCGGTATTTTTGCACAGACCTATTTGTCATTAAATTTGTGGACGATACAAACATGGGGGCAGTGGCTGGCAGATCAAATGTGTGTGCTGCCATTCAGAAGGGACCTTGAGAGGCTGGAGAAATGGGCTGACAGGATCTTCATTTAGTTCAAAAAAGTGAACTGCCAAGTCCTGTTCCTAGGAAGGAATAACTTCAGGCTGGGGTCGACCAACTGGAATGTGTCTTATCAGAAAAGGCCCTGTGAGTCCTGGTGGACAACAAAGCTGACCAGGAACCAGAAACGTGCTGTTGCAGCAATGAACAAGGGCGTCTTGAGTGCATCAGGAAGACCATTGTCAGTGAGTGGAAGGAGGTGATCCTTTGCCTCAACTCAGCACTGGTGAGGCCACATCTGAAGTGCTGTGTTCACTTCTGAGCTCCTCACTACAAGAGAGACACAAAGACACTGGACATAGTCTGGCAAAGGACCGTGAAGATGGTGAAGGGCTTAGAGGATCTGTCATATGAGGAAAGGCTGAGTGGGCTGGAACTGGAGGAGAGAAAGGGGGATCTTACCCATGTATATAACTACCTGATGGGGAGAGAAAAGAATATGAAGCAAGGCTTTTCCTCTTGATTCCCAGTGACAGGACAAGAGGCAGTAGGCACACAATGAAATACAGGAAATGTCACTTAAACAGAAGGAAAAAGCTTTCAAGTTGTGATGGTGGTCATGCACTGTCACAGCTTACCCAGAGAAGTATTGTAATGTGTCAGTCTGTAGAGACACAATCAGATTGACATGGTTCCAAGCCCAGCATTGGACTGAGCAATTTACAGAGTTGCCTGCCAGACTCAACACCACTGTGGCTGTGGAATCTCTCACGATGACTTTGCTGCAATTTCATCATTACTTATTGATGAAAAGGAACCTAAATATTTTCCTTAGCCATTTCACCAAATCAACTTCCACGAACTAAGTCAGGTCAAAAAATCTAGAATAGGATGAAACTTTGGCCCATGGAAATATTGACTCTTTATGAAAGTAAACTGGCCCCAGTGTATTTAGCAAGCATATTAAAATTGAAGAGCTACAATAAGTGCAAAATAATACCTGACCATTTTTTCCTATCAGCTTCAATTTTATACTTTATATAGGGTAAAAAAAGATTCCTCCATTTTACACCCATGTACATTGTTAGAAAGGTTAATCTGCTATAAATTGATATAGTGTTTCCAGACAAACCTTTTGAGGGTCCTTTTGCAAACTTTCAATTATGGAGTATTTCAGAAAGAGATGTTCAGTACTGTAAAAGATTAGGTCATGATAAAGTTAACTGAGGCATTAACAGCAGCCTGATTTTTTTCAGTGAGTTTACCCAGGCTCCACAAAAACAAAAACTGTCTCTTTAAGCTGACACAATTCTTCATACCAAGTCTGGGGAATGCTTTAAAATTCCAAATCCCGTTATGTAGAAGCTGCAAAAATCAGTCATTAAACAGAGATTATCTTTTTCAGGCAAGAAAACAGCTCTAGTCTAGTTGTGTTAGCCTACAACAATGTCTGTCTTCCCTGCCCTTGTTGTGAGTCCTGTGTTTTAGGACGTGACACGGCAGAAAAGACTAGGAAAAGAATCTCATTATGCTGTAAGTAGAATGAGATCATCAAAATGCACAAAAGGGATCGTTAACTCCCTTAATAACTTCAGAGATCCCAGAGCCATCAGCTGAGGAAGTCCATGCTCAACCACATGCCGCTGCAGCACAGCTCAGAGTAATGCTCCCACAGGTTCTTCATGGGGGAAACAGCACGTAAATTTATGAAGAGGGGCTTGGTTTCTAGAGTGCCAGCTTGCAGAATGAAGTGCAGAAACTTCTTCAGGGGCCCAATCTGTTTACATGCAGTACAAATGGCAGACAGGACTGTCTAAACACATCTGTGACGATAAGTTATAGTGTTGAAAATCATGCCGTCACTTCCCCCTTGCCATGTGCTAAGCGAAGGTCTCGAGGACTCCAGCCAATACAATTCCAGCTGAGAAATCATAAGGAAGAATGCACGATGCAGAAAATGTACTAAGATTTTTCCCTCTGTTTTGGTATGGTTAAGTAATCCATATCACATATGCAAACTATGAATATATTGCTAAAATATTTTCTTCAGAATGAGTGGATACATGTGAACAATATTCATATTCCTTTATAGACATAAAGATCAGGCCCTGGAAAAAAACCAGACCCACAGACCTGTAAGATGTATGCCAAATCACCACTACTGTCAAACTGTAGAAGGTTTAAAAACAACATCAAACAATGAAGTGTACAGTTTAGTAGGAAAAAATTAATCAAGGCATCTGTTCCATGTCAGGATTTTTGTCATTTCCTGGAAGGGTGCCAGCGTTTTAAATCTTGTTTTGAATTTTTGCCCACTCTGTTACATAAATAATGCATACTCTTATGCTCCAGAAAACAAAAATTGGTATAGAATAATTAGGGGTGATACAAGAAAACACCACAAAACCCCACCTCCTCCTCCATATTCTTCCACGTAGCCGCAATATTACCGCAACATTGTTATAACTACAGCACTTCACTGCTTGGAGAAGCTGCCCCTGCATAGTGGCCTTTTCTATACTGTAGCTTTAACATTCAGCTAATTATTTTTTTAGGTTTTTTTGCTAGTTGTTTGGGTTTTTGTTTGTTTGTTTCTTTGTTTTCTGCTGTAAATACACATATGAAACTAATTTACAGAGGTTATTTTCAAAGAATTGTGTAGTATGAGTAACTGGATCATTTTTAAAAAGCAATACTTGTATTGCCTTTGATGTTTTCTGGTGTTGGAACATCAACTTCATTTAGTGGCAGGATCAAAAGAATATTTTCCCAATCTTTGGTGAATCTTTGGGAATGCCTTTTCTAGAGGAATATTTTGTCCTCCTATTATCTGATTACTTTAAACTTTGCATCTTGACAGTTGAGCCTCCTGAAATTGGCTGTAAAGTCAGATAAATATTACTTGTAATTTTAAGGTAACACAGATGGTTAAATTAAACCATATAAAGCACTGATGAGCTTTTTCCTAGTGATCAGCCCTCAGCAGAGACCTTCTGCTCTAGAGCAGTACTACTGTACTAATACTTATAAACAGTTTAGCAGCACTGCTTCTAAACACTCCTTCACAGCACTGTGCTACAGATTTACTTTCCAGCACAAGTATTAAAGCTAAGTATGCAACAATACTTAATTATACAGCAATTTTTAACTGACTACATTTTAGTGCTATAGGCAGACAGAGAAAGGAAGCTTAGGAAGCTTTAGGAGTGACCTAAACTTTGAAATATTTACTCCAAATTATACAGTATCCTCATGTGTATAACATAGCACAATGCACATACATCACAATTAAAATAGTAATATAAATTTTTAAAGTCTCCTGTACAGTAAGTAGACCTTTAGTAAGTATAGAAGCTTTTGAAACAAGAATATTGTACTTTTCTCAGCTTGATTAGATTACACTTTCATACAACAATTCATACTGTTTCAGCCCTTTGCCCAATCTGCTCATTAAATGAGTTAAATTCTATTTACCATTTTGTTAAAAGTATGAAATGCCCTTCAGAGGAGCAAAGTGCTAGGCTAAGGAGAAGATGTAGGAGGAAGAATGGTTGTAAGAGAAATAGCTTTGGTTGGATATTTTTCTGAAAGAATTCTGCTCAGAAATCTTTCACAAATGATACAGTGACAACAATGCAGAGAAAAAGACACTCAGAGAGAATAACCTCTGACGAGAGCCAGCTTTTCTGTTAAAGCTTGCTTAGTTTAAAATCCTCATGTAGAAGTTCTGTAGAAGTGTCAAGATTATTACTATAATGTTGGTTAGAAAAGAGAATTTGAGGAAATTTATGACAGTAAGAAGCATAAGGGCAAATGTCTGCAACAAACAGGGAAAATAATGCAATCTTACACACTGTAGTTTGTATCTGTGACTGTTATCTGTATGGCTAAGGTGAACATGAGGAAGCAAAGATCTAGATTATTTTCAACTTAGGGTGTAGAACCTGGGTAGTAGTGGGTATGTGCAATGTCCTGTCTTGTGAACCGCAGTAAGGTGGTTTCTTTGCCTTCTCCCCACTTGCAATACAAGGTAATTTAAATGTGGGCAAAACCTGCAAATTATACTGCTTAACATGCATATATGGAGTACAAAAAGACTAACTGACATTTATACTTTGCCTTTTTATGGGGACTTTAATAAATTGCATAAAAATAACATATAGGATACCTTCAAATGATTATCACTCTTCAGTAAGGAAGAGGCAACATAGCTAAAATAAGTTGCATCTAGTCACACAATTCTAACGTGCCCAAGCTTCCTATCAGGACACAGAGAGAAGAAAAAAAAAAAGCCTAATTACACAGCTCTGGTAAGCCTAGGCCTCCTGGTTAGTGTTAAAGCTTTAAAAAAAATTACTGTCAGGTTTGTGTGTCAGGTCTGTCGAAATGGTTTTAGGAATATGCAGAGGTCCCTCAAAAGTATCACACATTGTCCTCTGCAGCATCTAAATCACATCACACGATTTAATTTGAAGTGGGTCCATGTCTTCCAGATTGACATATCAAGGCTTTGGCCACATACTTACATTTTATGTTATTCACGTATTATCATAATCCTCTTGCAAGACTCCTCTGTCACATGGGAGGTTCAGCTCTTCCAACTTGTGCTCTTTCATCTGTCCCATTACAAACTTCTTTGTCTCCCTGACCTGAAGGACACTGCTATCTTTCCATGAGTCCTCACATACACAGAAAGGAGAACAGCAAGCAAGATCTCCCCAGAAGACAGGAATGGGAGTCATCCTCTGCTAGCAGAATTTATTTGTCAAATGTATTCAGTACTTACTGCCTTTGTTTCAGTATGAAGATTCAACTAAGCTGTCAAACTGGTATAACAAATGACATTGTCTGCCTTTACAAAAAGTCTGGCATTTTATGTAATGGCACTATTTATTCAAGCCAAATATGTGTCAGGTTTCAAGACTATTTTTTAATTATAACTTGTTTCAGTGGAAACAGAAGACTTAAGAGAAGAGATACATGTATGTGGGAGTCTGTAGACACTTTAATGCAAATGGTAATCAAAAGGCTGCTTGGAGGATATAAATGCCATCCCTGATTCTTGTTTTGGTCTCTCTGCTTATTTTCTTTAATAAAGTTACACTTCTTATCAGCTTAAGTGTGTAACTAAACTCCGTCAGTAGTGCTGTTAGCTGTTACTGTATTAGTCCACACACTTTTTTTCCTGAATCTCCCAAATCCTCCTCCCCAAAAACAAGAAAAAATACCTACCTTTTCAGTACCAGTGTACAGAAAAACCCCAGCTAATTGTTTCCACTACATTAAGGACTAAAAATTTGAGGAAATTTGGCAAAAGTAAAGTATGTCAGATGGACTAAACAGACTCCTTAGATAAAAAGAACCAGATTTATGAACAAAGGGGAAGTGTAGTAAATTTTATCTCTTTTGCCTGTAATAAAACATTAGATGCACTGACGCAGATCAAGAGATTAGACAAGTTACAGGAGAATGAAATTGTTAAAGAAAGTCAAAACAACCACAAGAAAAGGTAGGTAGGAATAAAAATGCATCAAACAGCAGGGAGGTTAGAAGCAGATTTCCTCATGTATCATTCTGGTGGCCAGCCTTATTTCACAGTTTCATTAGTTGCCTTAACATAAAAAAACTGTTCCAGTAACAGCAGTTACATTTGTCAGTGACAGAATTTTGGAAAGCACCAGTCACACACAGAAATACCTGGATGACTTATCCATGTCAACCAGCAGAAGATAATTTCATAGTACAAAAGGCAGGATCATACACCCAACAGTTGTTAAGTGACAAGGGGCATTAGATGATAAGACTATAAACCACCAAGTCTTAGGATGTATCAGGAAATATACTTCCAGTAGAGAAAGGAATTTTGGAATTCTGTAGCATTAACTTGTAATGTTTAACCATTTATTTAAAAACAAAACAAAACAAAACAAAACAACTTCTGTCACTTACTAGTAATGCCACCAGGATAAACCTTATCTTATCTAAAGGTTGACATCAAAACAAGAACAAATAGGTCAACAAGGCCATAAATTTAGACTAGAACTGAGGAGAATAACTGCTAACATGCAAAATACCCAGATGCTTTTAAAGTGATTATCAGTGATTCACTTAAGGAAGGGTCATAAAGTAGTATTTAAAATAATGGAGAAGTAGATAGAGCAATGCATAAGTCATCTTCCATGCTTTTAATGAATGCTGATCCCCTGCTGTCTTCAGAACAGACCATTGGGCCAACAAGCATAATAGTGTAAGAGTCTTCAAAATGAGATCTGGTCCCCTTTGATTTCATATTTGAACCATGAAACCTAAGTTTTTACAAGGAAAGAGGCTATGTTAGTCTCAAATGTTAAAAGACAGAGAAAAACCCACAATTTTTGTTCTCACAGGAACTGAAATCAAGTCAGCAACATTTCTATTAACACTTTCATAATACTACAGTTTTTGTCTCATACAAGTCAACACTGGAGTTGATTGAGGTTTTGTCCACATTAAACAATCTCTCAGCAGCTGATCTCCTCTAGCAGGCCTCTAAAGGACATCTCTAGTCATAACAGGCATTGACTTAAATTAAGCTTCCAAACAGACCAAAACATGCTTGTGCAAGTGAGCTCTTGAACCTAAGTTGAATCACAGGGTAGCTGTGAAAATGACAAACTGCTACAAATTTGCTAAAGCTTTATTGCACAGTTATATGTGAACAGGGAAATAAGTTATTTTCTAAGTCACCTCTAGATTGTTACTGGATACATCTAACACGAAGTGAGAAGTCTAGACTGCTTTTCTTTGACACTCCAGTCCACCAACCCTCATTCTGTCCAGCTATCTAGAACAGCTCCAGGCATTCAAGGATACACATGCCTGGAAAAAATGTCAGGATTAGCATACATGACAAAGACAAGTTCTGTACAATGTAGACTGTATAGTCACATAGTCTAACTACATTAGAACATAAAGTATAGCCGAATCCAGAAGTGGTAAGTAATTTTTAGAGTTTTGCCTGCTGAGTGTTTAGATCCTGTTATTAATTGCCTGATCACCAACATACCTGCCTTATGCTTCACTTCCATATCCCAACCTGGTTGAGCAAAAGCAACCCAACTGACTTGTACTATCACACTGAGTAGGCAATGAAAGAGGAATCAGAACTCTTTGAGCATCATGGCAGGAAGACTTTGTGGAAATGACAGCACACAAACAACAGCCCATACTATTTAGGTTAAATCAAGAGTTGCAGTGGCCACATAATTAACTTCATGAAATCAATCATTACCATCTGAGAAAACAACCTCCAGCCAACAGAAAACATAATTAAGCACTGCGGAACTTCAGCACCTGTAGAGCACAGTGAAGTGCAAACCATTCAGAAGAAATCACAGAACCACAGAACATTAGAAGTTGGAAGATACCTCGAAAGGTCATCCAGTCCAACTCCCACTGTCAGAGCAGGATCACCTAGACTACATCACTCAGGAACGTGTTCAGGTAGGTTTTGAATGTTTCCAGAGAAGGAGACTCCACAACCTCTCTAGGCAGCCTGTGCCAGTGCTCTGTCATCCTCACAGTAAAGATTTTCCTCATGTTCGCATGGAACCTACTATGCTATGAAATGACAGGCTAAAGGCTTTGAAATCATATTCTGTGCACAAGGTCACTTGAAACCCAGAAGACTAATATTGGTTCACCCATGAAACTTAGCCTGACCATCTTCAGGTTCTCCCCTCTTTCTGAGGACACTGTTCAAGATTTACTTGCAAAGCAGGAGGTGTTCTCCAACAAGGCTGAAACAAAATGAGTTATTGCTACAGGCTGTCATCCAACCTTCAATGTCTATCCTTGTTAATCATTTCTCATGTGACACTGTCAAATAGAATTACATTTGCATGGAAATTTCTTTGTGATATAGAAAAGTAATCAGATTTACACTTTTACACAGTACACACTCAAGTAAGATTCATTCTAACATAAAGAACTCTGATTCAGAAGAGTCTAAATACTTGACTTAATGCATTGAGTTCTTTTTTTATTGTAGTTTTTTTCATTTCTAAGTCCACTTGCTGCAGTAGCTAGACTTTAGCCTGAACACATTTATACAAATCTAAACTGTGTGTTTCTCTACAATAGTAATATAAGTTTTTGGTATTTTATTGCTAATGTCCTCCAGACACATCCCACAATAAGTCTGGCAAGTGGATGACTACTTTAAACAAAAATTTCAGTCTTCTTTGTTCAGAGAAAAGAGTGGTGATGAGACATGTCCTTCAAAAAGATTAATTTTTTATGTTTCTTTTCTCTCCCAAAAGCCATAGTATTTTTTCTTAAAGGGCAGACCTAACTATGTGTTTAGAAGATATTTCTAGGATTCTTTTTTCCTTCTGTAGTTGTAATTGCTGACAGGTTCCAAATTCAATGTAGAATTCTGTAATAAATATTTCTAAGGGTACAAATGAAATTCTAAAAACAGTACATACAAAAAGTGATTTTTCATTTAAGCACTTCTTTTTAATTATGTCCTATATACTTCTGTAACATCTATACACTTCAAATGTACTGACTGTTTAAGAACTCCACAAAAATCTTCTTTTGATTTTTATGTATTATAATATATTCTGATTCGTAGTCCATTTCCCAGTTTCATCTCACCTCTGTGGAGGTAACAATTTAGAAGTTCAGTTCTGAAATCTCTTATACTGAAACAAGACAATTGATTAAGCCCGGATTTCTGACCTCCCACCTTCCTGGTACCAAGCTGAAGCAGGCAAAGGAAAAGCAAATGGTCATCTGCACAAAAACATTTCTAAAATCCACCTGAAAACAGTAAATAGTGCTTGTCTTGAACTTTAAACTATCTGAAATTATGACTATAAGCCTTATCTTTCAGACCAAGTCTTAAGAAATCAAAAGAGCAGGCTCAGGTTGCCTATGTTAATGCAACAGGACCTCAAGAAATTATATTTTTTTCTGGAAGATACTTTTAACATGTCCCATTTCTTCCATATCACCATCAGCTGTCCAGGAGGTTTAGAGTAAACAATAGGTATATTTCATAATATACCAAGTCACTGCTTAAAATTCAGTTTGGGAAAGAATAAAAGGTTCTTCTTCAGTGAGAACTGTATCTTCCCAGACTTCAGCGCTGTTGATCCTTGAATATAATCAGCCATAAAAGAGGTTTCTTAGTGTCCTACTTCTGATATAAACAAAGATGTTAAATTTTGAAAGACTTTGTGTGATGAAAGAATTGATTACTACCAGGATATAATTTCATGTCCATATATTTCTTAATTATTTGCAAATCACTGCTATGCCAGGCTGCTTAGCAAATAGTCTTAAAACTGCTTCAGACACATACCTTTGTGACTTTGCCATTTATCTGTATTTCAGGTATTTTTAATATTTCTTCAATATCCTGGGAAGTGTATGGACCTGGTTCTCTCTATGCAAGAAGATGGACAACATCAGCGTCTAAAAGTATGCTGATAACTGCACAAAGTTTTATTTAAATGTGAAAAGCAATTTTATCCATCAGAGGTGAAAAAGTCAAGCAGGAAACACAATTTCAGTTTTTCAACAAAGTTTAGATTTTTCTTCCAAAGCCAGCTTTGCAAACTCTTGTTTTCTAGACATATCAGATCTCCTGTGCATGTGCTAGACTTCTCATCTGCACATGTACACCAGATATACCCAGATTTCCTGAATGCTCAACAGTACTTTTGGAACTATAGCTGTGGGATATCTAGAAAATACCAGAAAAAAAACTACAACAAAGCCCATTGAACAAGGGCAGGTGGAGGCAAATAGAGGACTTATTTACAATGCCCAGATAAATGTTTTCTATACTTTTCTTATCCCTTTCATTATGTACTGAATCAGCTGTGCATCTAATATCAGCCTTTAACACTGAAGTGTTGTGTGCATGAATACACGTGTATGGCACCAGCAGTACAATTGATTCCAGCAGAATCAACATTTTAGCAGCTGATTTTCCCTATAAAATTTGGGACTTATCACCTCCTTCCCTGTGATTTCAAGTTAAGAGGAACATCAGGATCCAGAGGCCTGCCAGCTAAAGTTCTGACATTAGTAAATTGAATGAAGAAAACACTTACGGATTTTCATAAAACAAATTTCATACCCTATTTCCAGAGTACTAAATGTGATTATAGAGGTGTAGGTATCTCATCTACTTAGATTACTGGAACAGTAATATATTCTCAACTTTCTTAATTTGACTTCAAGCATTCCTTCCACCAAAACACATTCTGCAATGAGATATGCCACTGTTAGTGAAAGACACACTCCCATCGCTGGCAATAAACCTTGATCTCCCTAGCTGTCTATGATGACAGCATCATCCTCAGCAAGGTCATTAGCACAGGAGGCATAATTAGCTGTAGCTTTCTAAAGCCATATTATTAAGTGAGGAAAAACATTCTTATAAGACTACATTATTTCATTTTTATTAGAGTCACTGCCTCCAGTACATTAAAAATATTTTAATCTCTATGCAATTGCATACATCTGGTATTTTCAGTGTGAGAATAAAGATCACTCTCAAAATCATGACATTAAATTAAATGAGCTATTAGACTAATTCTATCTGACAGTATCTCAGTCTCTGTCCAGGTATCAGAATCACTTTGTTATCCTGTTATAATATCAAGTGAGCAGCTGGAAATGGTCTAGGAAGTGTCCTTACACAAATTTGGCATGACAGTCTTTTAGTCTTTGCAAGAAGTTAAAAAAAAAGGCCAAACAGACACACATATTTAGACAGGCACCTTTGTTGAACCTTACCTCCAGCTTCTCCATTAAATGGTTTACTTCATGAAAAAAGACCCCTGACTGTTTAAAGAAGTACCAGATATTCCCAGTAGCCCTTTCAATTCTAGCAGGCTGGGTCTGAGACAACTCCAAGCTCCAGCCCATGCAACAATTTGCCTGAGTCAGAAAGAACCAGGTAACAGTTTGGACATCATAATATTAACTACACTGCTGTTTCTAAGAAGATGAAACAACGGAAGAAAGGCTGTGGAACCAAAAGAAAAATAGTGGGTAGGAGACATGGAATCAAACATGGTCCAGAAACTTCGATTCAGGCGTCCTGTACTTGTCTATACATCTAAAACCGAATAAAAAAGTAGGATAAGCCCATCAACGCTTTTCAGTATAAAACTACTTCTGCTCAATCTCCAAAAATAGCAGAATATAAACACATCGTTATGACTCAACTTTCAAGAAGACTTTACGTATACACACACACACATACTTATATAAACATATATGTATAAATTCAAGTGGGAAAAGAAATATATGCACAGAGATAGTAGTCTCAGTGTTGCAGAAAGTTTCTGTTTGAGG